>NC_046362.1:13028049-13082931 GCF_011125445.2 Fundulus heteroclitus
TTGTATTAGTTTTGAAATGTCTTGTTTCTTAGGCTTTCAGCCAAAAGTTTTCAAAGCACAACAAAGAAATTGTCATGTTGATACGTGTACCTGTGAGGTGAGTTGTACAAGAGAGGCCGCGCGGTTGTCTCTGCTGCCTGTGCACTATTAGGAGGGACTTTACCCTTCATCAAAATCAAACCTTTGATTTATAATTAGCGGGTCAAGTCAAGCATGTTGCTGTGCTTGATTAACACACAATAGCCTGTTATGATCTCTTAGTAATGTAGCATAGTTTTTTTTTTTTTTTTTTAAATGCCGTGCACCATATCCATAGTCTTGCCTTAAAACAATTTTTTTAAGAACGGTTATCAGCACTGCGTTCTGCTCCTTGTATATATGTAAATACGTATTTAATATTACGTGGTGTTCTTGTGAACCAAACAGGGAACTTGTTCAGTATTAGTCAATGATTATTAAAGGTTAATCCTGCTCTTAATGCGTCTTAACTTTTTGTACCTATTTAAATGACCTGCTGTTGTGTTATTGTGTGTAATACACGGTCATTTGCATCCCCTGGTACAGATCTGTATAAAAGCTTATTTGTTTTTATTTATAAGAAATTAAGTCAGAACTCTGGGTGGAGAGGGATTTATGCTAAAGCTTTTTGCACATCTTTACCAGGGATCCAAATACATGTGTCGGACGCTACAAATCCCTCCAAACATATTTGGCACAACCGTAGTAGCCGTTCTTTCAGATTCAGTGACAGAAAATGGATGCAGTAACCCAACAAGGATTCTGGAAACCGATAAGCACACTGCTGAGAGTAATCCTGAATTACGCGTGCCTAAATCAAATACAAATTTTTGTAAAAAATAAAATAAAAAATCTACCTCTAAATACTTGCCAGGCCCGATGGAAAGACATAATTGCTGGGTTTTAGAAATGTGCTGACAGGGGCTTATTTGTCAACTGTAACCTTTTTCAACTCAATTCGACTGGCTGAAGTTCATCAGTTAGATAAGAAACATCGTTTGATCGGCTTGTACGTTTGAAACTGGAAACATAAAACGGATTCAAACAAGAAACAAGCTGTAGCTCTTCAGAGGTGGTCCTCCGTGTTTGCAATGACCACATTAAGTCCTGCCCCAGAAGGGAGAGGTCCTGCGGTCAGAGCGATTTTTGGTAAGAGCAGCTGCAAATTCAGCACTGAAGGAAAATGTGCACCTTCCTCACCCATGTTTCAGCTCAGATAGGGAAACTAGAACATGGGTGAGGTCTCCTGTACCCCTAAGAAGCAGTCATTATCTTTTTTTTTTTTTTTTTACAGTGTTTAATTAGAAACGGCTCTCCCAAGTAACATTCTGTGCCCCATCCTTATAGAGCACTGCTCTGCGCAGACCAGCATGATAATTATGGAGCTTTAAAAAAAAGTGTCGTTCCGTTTCCATCAGTGCTGTAGGCCTCAAACGATCAGCCCTGTGAAATGTTCAAAGGTCTGCAAGCCAGGTTTATTTTTGGAGAGAACAGCAATTTTGCAGAGGAGAGGAGGCAGAGGGACTCTTTCATCATCCCTGCTGTCATACATTGGAGGAATGAAATTAGAAACTAGTCTTCTTGACTTTTGAAAATGGGTCAAAAATGCTTTGTAAGTCACTTCAGTCCCTCAGTCAACAAGTAGTGTTATGAACGGCATATCTTGATAACCTGTTTCAACTTGTAGCAAAGTGTTTTTATGTATATATGTGGGATACTGTAAATGCTAAATGAATTGTGATGGAACTTTGATCATTAGTTTGGAAATAAAAAGACACGCTTGTTTATTATTGGAACATTTTCTGTTGCTCTGTGGACTATATGATGCAGCTCTTACAAGATCTTACAGCTGAACCCTCTCACTGACAAAACAGCAGTTTAATAATACTTTAATAAAGCTAAATTGTTAAGATGGAATTAATAAACACATTATTTTTTTCCTTCTAGCAGCTGGATAGTCTATGTGGGTTCGGTTCTGAAGAACCCGAGATGAAAGACGTTACCACTGTTTGAATAAAGATTTGTTTGTTTATTGAAGTCATATTGATACCACCACATTCACCTTTAATATTAAATGTTTTCTTAAAATTGTGCAGCCCTACGTCCAATCTTCACTCACTTAACTACAGTACTTAGCTGCTCCACAGAGATTTATTGTGCATACAGTGCTACCAGAGGTGTTTATTGGTGGTGGAGCTCTAACTGTTGAAATCTTTAGTGTTGCTGCGCTGACGTTGAGCTCTGTGAATTCACATTTTATTAATTCTCCTTTACTTCATACCATGACGGGTAACCATGACTGGTAACCTGCACAGCTACATGACCCTCTGTCCAGCTTTCATCCACAATGACAACCTCTATAGCACTTTGAAAATCTTTACCTCTCATTTGCACAAATTGAAGGTAGGACCAGACTTCTTCTGGAGTATGGACTCTTTCAAAAGTATGTGTACTCACATGCTTTTTCAGAGTATCTGTCCCATCTCATAAAAACATGTTTTATTTATTTTTTTATTTTTTTTGAGAGGGAAGAAAGTTTGTTGGAAAACACATTACACCACAAAGCTCTCACAACAGAAATTACTTTCAGTTTTATGTCTCAAAGGAGCTGTTTTGTAATCCCATCTTGTGGTGTTTTTGTGTTTTTAGGTTGTGAAACATGTTCAAACTTGCATATCTACCCATCTAGACTCTGAAACCTTTCAAAAAACGTATCCCAACCCCCATGCTTTTCATTTCCACAGAATCATACATTGTGCAGAGCTTAAAAGGGGGCATTATGTTATTGAGGAAATGAGTATTTGTAGACTGGGATGTTTATGACCTAAAAGATCCTGTGTGTCTGTGTGTATGCATTCTCTTCAAGCTTTCCACCAAGGGAACTGGGTCCTGCATTACTATCCCATGTCACTGGGACATGTTGGTAAACAGCAGTAAAAAGCAATTTGAAATTGGCTCAAGAAAGTTTATGAATGACTTAATTACTTTGAAATAGATAAAATGATTACGGTAGTTACATTTTTATTGTATAAGAGAACATGGTTCACTAAATTATCTTGGTAACATGTAATGTCCATGGTATTTTATTATGAGATATTATGTGCAGTAAGTTATTTGGGGTGTTTTTTGGATATTACTTAATGTCTTTAGTATTTTAAATGTATATTTTCTAAAGAGATGCCTACATTTAAATATGTTTAGCAGTTTAGAGCTGGTATTTTCTGGAGTTGCAACAATTATGTTCCCATTTTTAACACAAAAATATAATTCATAGAATATGGATATTTTTGTAACACCCATATTTTATGTATTTTAATGTGAGCCACTAGAATAAAACGAGTATCCCAATAATCGTTCACAGTTGTAATAAACATGTAAATAAAAGCAATAAAAGCATTTGATTTGGATATATTTATAGACATATACATATGGAATATAAATATAGATAATACATATGAATTTAATTTGAATATTATGACATCAAGAAAATGTTGCTTTATTATGAAGCACGATGTGGAATAATCTAAAAATATTGAAGTATGTGGAGTATCTATGTAAATATTAAATATTTAAACTAAAAACTAAACGGACACAGGTAGGCACATACAGGCAGTGTTTGCTAGAGATAATGTAAAGATATAGAGATGTATTACTAACGTATGTTTTGTCTAATTACTATATGTACCAAATAAATTGTATGTATGTATGTGTGTGTAGGGAGATAAATAACGCTTTTTAACATTTTAATAATAAACATATATATCTACATGTAGAAAATATGTTGAATAATATTTTAATAAACATTTCACAAGGAAATGTTTCTCTACTAAAACGTAAACATATTGCCACATGTCGGCAAAAAATAAATGTTTAAGTTTTAAATTAAAAACTACATCTAGTGTATGCTAAAAGAGAGGAACCCATCTTCTTTAATTCATTCGGATACATTGACATAATATATTGGTTTGAATACGTTTCAGTGCTATCAAGAAGTCACTGATGTTGTCTGACAGGTAAGGGTTAAATGGAATAAACTGGCTGCCGCCGCGTGGTGGGGGTGTGGGCGCGTCCATTCACGCACACACGCACGCACGCCCTCGCCCTACGCAACAGGAGGCAGACACAAACATCCCGGGTTGTTTCTCACGGGTTCTTTACGTCTCGCAGTTAGCAGGAACGCGGAGCGGCCGAAGACGTCTGCAGACCAACTCAAAGTGAGTCCTTTTCGTGTTTGTTTAGTTCAAGTGACGCTAGAAAACTCCGGCCTGGAGTATCAGGCATTACTTTGTAAAGTAGTCGAAGCTACCCGGACTCTAGGCGTTTTGTTCTAATAACAGAGAGCCACTAAATTTACATTGGAATGAGATCAATAAAACTTCTGGCACCATCGTAAGGTTTATTGAGTGACTTTAAAGTAATCTTTGAATAGTTTTGACGGTGTGAAAAGACTATTCACTTCTTCAGACTCTGGCAGACGTGAACCGATGGGGATGCATCCTGGCTGCCTCTCGCCCTCAGTTCCATCTGTTTCAAAGAAGTAGCTCAGAAATCTGCGCCTCGTATCACCTTTGTTATTACATCTATAACAAGTGACCTCATCGGTTTCGTTGGTTGAATACTGGAAATGTGTACCGTCATCAAACATTAACCAGACCTCTGTGGGACTTTTTGCTCAGGTTGGCACATGTTGAGTTGTAGGCAGTGGCGTAACGCTGAAATCTGGGGGCTGTGGGTGTCCTGTCCTAGTGCCCATAAGAATTTTTTTTGTTTGTTTATGTTTAGGGGTTTTATTTCTCAGTTTTGTCATTTTAGCCAAGTGTAGCGGCATCTATCATCTGAACTCATGAGACTTTATAAGCTACTGGCTCCCTAGTAATAAATATAGACATTTATTTAAAAAGAAAAAAAAAATGGAATTTTCAACAAAATATAAAAGCAAAAATGTATGTCATGTAGTTATTTGTATTTAAAACTAAGAAAAATGCTATTCCTACTGCTGCTATAACAGTGTAATATATTGATTATTATTGTGAAATAAGGGTGTCTAATATATTCACATGTAAATCTGGGCAAAAAACAGACTTTGAACTCTAAATGTGACTGTTGTACAGTACAGTGTAATATGTTTTTTTCCCTTCTTCTACTCCGTATACAGTAATAGATGTTATTAGCTAGCAGGTTAGTCGGGCTATCTGCTCTTGTAGCCAGCATGCTGTCAACTAGATAAATAGTTTTAAAACAGCATTACCTCTGTAGGAGTGGTAGTTAATTTAGTTTTCTCACCATTGCTTTTATTTCCGCAGCTTCAAATATTTTCAGGCAAAGAAAAAGTGTAGAATCCTTTTTTCAGCCAGCTAAGTGGCACTGCAACAAGTTGAGGAGAGGCAGCGCTAAGTTACAGCCAGAGACATTTTTTTTGTTTGTTTCTTTGTTTGGGGGTCTTTTGCCCTTCATCCTTTTAAAATGATTTTAATCCCTGGGATGGGAATGAGGAATATGGGGTCATCCCCAGGATTTTTTGACATTTTAATGGTAAATATCATCTGAGTCAAAAGTTAAAATTTTAATATTTTAACTTTTCCAGGTATTTCTTTTTAACATATGCATATATGAACATTGATATGTATAGTTGAATATCAGATGGGATATTTTCCCACAATAAATTGTATGTAATGTGCATTTTCTGTAATGTTTATGTAATGTGCATAATTATAATGGTAATAATTATCAATGTGTCAGTGTTAGGCTGAAATCGTGGAATTGGAATTGTCAAAAAAATGCATGGCTATAATAAATGTAAAGTCAAAGATTTAAACGTGAGCCCAAACAACCCATCGTGAAGGCCTGCCAGCTTAATCACACGTTATTACCAGCCATTGGAATTCTCTTTTCCATGCTGGATCAATGCCAGATTTCTGTTTCTTTGAGTCCTCAAACTGCTTTGGACATTAGCTTTTCAGCAGAAACGACGTCTTTGTTGATGACTGATGGAATTGGCTGTAGCAGGCCAGCCATTTTGCTCCTTGCCATTAGTGGCATCAACAATGTGACTGTCATCCGATTTTTGCTTTGCGTCTGCCGGCAAGAAAGCCACGATATGACACGTGCGTTTGTTGACATTCCCGCACTTTGAAGCAGACACAATTGTGGAAACCTTTACCTTTGTGTGGCCGGATGGGGTCAAAGGTTGAAAAAAAGCAAGAACACTCAGCGCATGCCCAATAATCCACATAAAAAAACACACGGAAAGAGAGCCCAGATGTCAGCCAGTGAGCTTTGCATAAAAGCTTGGACATAATTAACCTAGATATGCACAAGAGTTGTAACTCAAAATAACAAATGTCCATAGCGCTGATTCAAGGTACTCCCACAAATGGGTTCAAAATCACATGCTTGCATGTCATTTTTTTAAAAAACTATTGGTATTCCTTGACACCTGTAAGGGTTACTCATTTAAATACCTTTTTGTGTGTGTCTCAAGCACAGGATTTACTTGAAAATGGGCACACACGTGCTTGTATAGGGTTTTTCCTTCAGAACAAACTTATTTTCTTGTGATATAGATTCAGCAAGGAGTCTGATACATCCCTGAGAAATTTTGATTGACACTGACATGATATCATCACTCAGTTGCTGCAGACTTCTCAGCTGAACACCAATGATCCCAACCTTGTCTTTGAACTTATCCCAAACGAGTTCTTCTGAAGTGACCTGAGGTAACCATGCATGCCACCGGGGTACGGTAAACCAGGCTAAGATGACCTGAACTTCATGACCTGGGGCGTTATCCAGCTGGCAGTAGCTAGCAGAAGATCTGTCAATTAAGGTTATAAAGGAACGGACACTGCCAGCTGTGACATGTTAACGATGGTCATCTGGAATAAGGGACCCAAAGTATGCCTGGACAATGTCCACCTCCATCGGTTTGAACCATTTATACAAGGCACGATGGATTCATGCTTTCATGTCGTTAATGCAAAAAAATTCTCATTAGACCAGTTGACATTTTCGGTTTCAGTCAGCCTGAGTGAACTGTAGCCTTGTTTTCATGTTCTTAGCTGAGAGGAATGGCACCCGATGAGTCTTCTGTTGTGGTAACCCATCCAGGTTTGACGTGGCACGTCTTCAGAGATGGTACTCTGCATACCTTTGGTTTAAGGAGTGTTTTTTTTTTTGAGTTGCCATTGTTTCCTATGATTTTGAACCTTTGACCCTGTCACGCCTGTGTGATATCCTTGTCCTCACAAACGCTTCTGACTGCATACGTTTCTATTTTCTGGGTCATTCTCCATTGATAGACTGGCGACCTGTCCAGGGTGTACCCCTCCTCTCAGTAAATGATCGTTGGAGACAGGCACGTATAGACAGTGGTTGGGTGGATCATCTTCTATAAACCTGAGAGCTGGTTGTGTGCCAAAATCCCAGTAGCTTAGCAGTTTTTTGAACTACTCCACCAAGTCCACCTTGTTTACCAAGTGTGCTTACCTAAAGGCATAACCCAACTTTGTTTGAACCAGTTTTCTAATCCCACATGTTTCTAGACAAGTGTTTTTTTTTTCGGTTTGTAATTCTGTACCTTTGTCAATTTAGTCATGTTGGATCTGACTTTTTTGTATTATGGAAACCAAATGCCTGTCACAGCAGGATATTTCAACAATGGGTTACCCTAAAGTCCCTTAAATGATCACTTAAATCATTTAAGGGACTTTAGGTTACCCTACATCAAAAAAAGCATCCAACTGCAAAACTATTGTGGAATCAGTTATTATGAACCTATTATTATTTCCGTGAGTCTTTCTTTCTGACATTTTTTTTTTTTTGCTTCACCACATTGCCCTGCCACTGTTTGTCACTATTAGCATCATGACCACTAAAAATATATATCAAGTGTGGCCATCGAGGACAGTGAAAGTCTGCCCACAGCCAATATACAGAATTTGGGGCCATGGCATTTGAAATTAAAATCCTACCAAATATTTCATTAAAACAATCCTTTGCTATTGCTATATTGCACACATATTTCTCTATTAGCTACATTAGAGTCAAAGGGTCTAAACTGAGATCAGAACCACAATGAATGGAAATAGGCAGCAGAATGTAACATTCAATTAAATTCTACCAGGGATTTTAGATTTTTTTGTTATGATTATCTCCATAATTCATTAAAAATTCTGAAATAAGATTATATACAATAGGTAAAAAGATGGTGAGAAACAATGGAATAACCATTTGGATTGATAAAGCGACAAATTGACTCAATTCCATTCCTAAATATGTAAATTTGAGGTTATTTTCAAGGTCTGCATGAAAAGCTCAAAGTGCCCGGCGTACAATCGTATCAGGAGACGGTGCTTATCACGTTCCTCTGCATCACGCTCTAGCTGCTGCTGCTGAAGCTGTGATCGCTTCTGTTTAAGACATGTAGTTACGCTAAATTAATGTATCTAACTCTGTGTTATTACTAAATGAATTTCCAAGCCTCGCTTTCAGGCTACACAACTTTGCCTTGGCTGCTTTCCACACGAAAATTTTCTTAACCACATCAGCACATCGTTGCAGTCGGAGAACCTTGCCCCCCCCCCCCCCCCCCCCCCCCATTGCTCTGCAACAGCCAAAATAAGAGAAGGGAGGCTCCTCATAAACACGGATTAGAAAACAGTGTTTTTTATATCAGGCTTCGGGTGATGCTTCCTATGTAACACCACTGGTAAGTAATGATTGGCCAGGTTTCCCCATTTGACCAAAAAAAAATTAGCAAAGGTGTCTGAATTTTTCAGTTTTCTACCTTAATTGCTTACTTTTCACCGGTTTCATCCACCCGCCTCTTCTACAACAGCCCTAATTGAAGGCTGGAGTTAAACCAACATTCCTTATATGGAACTTCTGGTTGCCTCACTCCTCTTAACATCATTCTGAGCAATATTCAGGTTAACAAACCCAATTATTACGCAAAAAAAAAAAAAAAGTTTTCGTTGTTGGCCTGTATTGTTATTGATTTTCACAGAATAAGGGAAGTCATTTGGTACCTAACCCCGGAGGGGAATTTACAGGTTTTTGTCATGCTGTTGCCATGGAAACGCTAACTGGGAAAGTCCCTTCCTCTTCACCTGCTGACTCAGTTGAAGCAAGGTCTAGCCAGAAGATATCCCGGGGGTTAGACAAGGTGAAACTTTTAGAGACGTAAAGATGAATCATCGCAGTCCACGTTCTCTAGTTTGCAAGTTGCCGCGGTTACTGATAAAGTTTACCTTTTTTAAAGTTGAACGAACAACAAAAGCTCTTCCTGGAAATGGAAATGACCCAAACAACAGGCTGCCGTCATTTTGTATTGAAGATTAAACGACATTATTTCAGCATTAAGGGCTTATAATGGTAGCAGAATAATTGATGCAGTTTTCTTTGCTTTTTGCTAGGTGAACGCACAGATGTGTAAATAGGTCATGTCTCCAGTATTAACAGGAGGGAGTGGAGGGAGGTTGCATCTTTGCGTGGGTTTTAGTATCTAGACGCCCTGCGCTGCCGCCGTAAATCCATGATGGCTCCGTCGCAGACATTTGTTGCCGTCTTCATCTCTCCTGACCAAGATTCGCGACCGGTTATCTGGCAGTTTCAGCTGAGATACTGTTCTGTTATTACTCCCCAAAGCCTGCACTGCGCCTTGGCAATAGCACCTTAAACTAAACCACACAGAAGGGAAAATTAAGCTGCAGAGGGAAAAAATTTATATCGGTAGGTCAAAGAGTTTGGAAAGTTCTGGTAACTCGTCCAGAGTTTTTTTTTTCATAGTAAGTCATTTCGGTGCTTCAAGCACAGTCGATGCACACAGCGTATAAAGATAGACTCCACCACAGTCTTTTCATTTCAGCAGCATTATACGGTGGTAGTTATGCAAGTTATAATAGGACTGTTGGCATTGGATTTTGAGTCTGCTTTCAATTTCACTTCAGAAGACTTTTAGTGTCCGCTTTGAAGAAGTCAGATGTGACGTGTCTTTAAAGTCAGTTTTAAAGGAAATCATAGCATTTTACTGCACGGGGCTATGTGTTGAATGACTGAGAAAAGAGAAGATTTTGGCAATGTTTTTTTTTGTTGTTTTTTTTTAAAAGAGGAATGCACATTGATTTTTTTTGTTGTTGTTTTTTAGGGGAGGTGTCACAAAAAAAACACTGAACTATTCTGTACGTATCACAGATATAATCATTTAGTCCAGGTTTAGGTTTTCCATTTTTTTGCGGGTTTTTTTTTTCTTATTTATTTCTAAGATGGTCCAAATGCCATGCTCAGCAGGGTAACTCAAAAACTACTTCCTGACTTACTTCAAAATGCCACTTCCAAACCTCTTTTTTTCACCACATTAAGGCACCTGCCTCCATCTAACCATATACTCTTCGTCTTCCTCACTCATGCCAATCTTTTTTCATTTCTTCTTTCACTCCATCTATAAATCTGTTCTTTGGTTTTCCTCTAGGCCTCCTGCCTGCAGCTCCAGCCCTATTCACCCTGTATGTATGTCCAGCCTATCTCAGTCTGGATTCTCTGGCTTTATCTCCAGCACATCTAACATGCACAGTTCCTCTGATCCTATCCATCCTCATCACTCCCAAAGAGAACCTCAACATCTTCATCTCTGCTACTTTCCTAACTGTACCTATTTTTGGTACTTTTGTGTGTTTATGTAGTAATAAATGTTAATTTCTTAATAAAATATCTATTTTTTTTTTCAATTTAACATATATATTTCTCTATATAATTTTGTGTGAATCTACAACTTAACCTTAGTAAATAATTTGTAAATTTTAATACACTGCCTGAATCTTCAGCACGTAAAACAAATTTTTACTGAAGCAACAGTTATCAAAGGCACAGAGTGAACGAGGAGAAAACGGGATTGAAGCTCTGTGTGAATCAAATTCAGGGAATTGTTTTAGTGCAACAGTTTCAGAGAACAAAAAAAAAAAACATTATTAAAAACATATTTTGGCCCGCTTTATAAATCAAGGCAGGATACATTTGCGATGAGGGAACAGAGAGACTGCTCTCTTTGCTCTGACTATAGGCGAATTTCAAGACACGGCTGCAGCAGCTGTCTATCTGGGTGAGACAGCGCTTGGAGAAGTTGGGAAGGTGTTCACATCAGCGCTAGCTGTTCTCCCAAGACAATAATTGCTTTCAAGGGAAGTCACCAGTAACAGAAGAAAGTTGTTAGATTTTTTTGCTAGTCGCTTTTTTTTAAAAAAGGTAGCTGGATTGGTCTGAAAAATCGGTAAATAATGCTGTGCTACTGTTTGGCATGGCAAATCGCCCACTCTTCCACTCCCACAGTGTCACAGTGATGCGTTTAGGTACCAAACCATGGTATTGTTCGATTTTACATGAATCGCTACTCTGTAGTAGCGACGGAATTCGATCGGTACCTATGAAAGTATCAAATTCGGTACTCATCCCTAGTCCTTTTGCTCTGAACTGTTGACCCTTAGTATCAAAAATTCTCCACCTTCTTTATCTTTAGTTCCTGTAACTTGACGGCTCCACTGAGGCCCGTCTCATTCACATGCATACATCCTGTCTCTCTGCTCCTAACCCTCAGTCCTCTCCTATCCAGGACAAACCTCCTGCTCTGGATTTTGCTCCACCTGTTCTCTGCTCTCGCAATAGATCACAGTATCATCTGCAAACATCATAGATCATAGAGATTCCTGTTTAACTCAGTCTGTCAGGCACACCACCATCACCATAGCCAATGAAGCGAAGGGTCTCAGAACTTAGGTCCAAACATAAATAGTCATGAAGGTGGGCATGGTACGGATAAAGAAATGCTAACTTTAGCATTGGTGGCAGCTAAAGATTAGCGGCATTCTCCCAGAGCCGAAAATCATTCATATTACCACTCAGTCACCATTTCTTTTTTTCTACAAGATATTTTAGCTTTCTTTAAAGCTTTTGTAACCAAACCCATTTGATCATCCTGATAAAATGTCTTTATCTGTTGACTTTGTCAACACAGCAGGATAAATCCTAAGCACAGAGCACTCACCCTCATATCCAGGACTCAGAACAATAGTTTAGACTTAATGATAAAGTCCTGGGTTGAAAGGCAACTAGGAAGCGCTTTGTGAGATTTTGTTATAGCGAGATCTCGTTACACCCCTGCTAGTTATTTAAGACAATATAATTAGCAACAAGAAAACATCTGCAAATCTCATAGTCAGCAAATATGTAAGTCAAAGCACATGTTGTTTTGTCTTCATCATGGCCTGCTTATGTGTGCCCAGATCCCAGATCAGGGAAACAGCTTTAACAAAAAACAGTTTCTTCTCATCAGCATATCGTTCTCAAAATGCATTACAATTTTTTTTATCAACTTTGGATTCCTTGGCTAACTGAAGTCCTAGTGAGGATCTTAGAATAAACACGAGAAACTGAAAAGGAACGGTTTGCTGAGCAACTTCTAAGAGTGTCACGACGTTATACCCAGCTTTCCCTGTTGTTCTTACTCTTAGGAGGACATGTTTCAAACATTTTGATAATCATTCATCTTCTAAAAGATGGGGAAATGCAATAAGTAGAGCTGAGATGTTGCTTGAACCTGTTTTTGTGTGAACAGAGCTTAGTCAGCAGACAATATCATAACTAAGCCTTTTTTAATCCGCATTGGTACTCAACATCTAGACAACAATCTCCTTTGAGGATTATCTACTTTGCAGGCGTATCTGCTGAGTGGTTTGGGCTTTGCAATGTGTTCGCTTTTGTAAACAGGAAGCCGTCTTAGTATTTACTGCCCATTAAGTTCATTTCATGGACGTTCTGTATTAGTGATATTAATTCAGCTGTGTTGCAAAATGATGTGTCCTTCACTCCACGATGCCGGTCAGGCAATCTGGATCAGGGACATTTGGAGGAACAGCTGGCTGTGCTTGTATTTAGTGTATTTAAATTTGATGTCTAATTAACTGGTGCTCTTGTCTTGTTCCCATCAGCAAACCTCTCGGGGGTCAAAATCCCATGAGTCCAACTTGTCATGGTAGATTAAACAGAGAGCCGGGTGATTATTCAAAAGGACTGTGTTATTATTTAACAGCAAAAAAAATTGCAAGAATTTGGACGTATAATGATGATGCATGCATTGATTCATTGGTTTATTTTACAAAGACAAATCTAAAAAAGTGTGTAGCGTCCATTTATTGTCCTCTGTCCCAGTGGGATATCAGAAGCCCCCCAAAAGGTTTTCTTCCAGGATTTGCTCTGCATTTCGCTCCATCCGTCTTCCCATCAATTCTGACCCTGCTGACATGATGCTGCCACCACCGGGCTTACCTCTGAAGATTGTGTGTCCAGGCTGACGCATTTCCTGCCACACATGGTGTTTATAGAAATAAAAAAAAAACGATTTTTCATCGTATTTACTGTGTCTCCTCCGTGCCTTGCGGCTTTCTTCTGGCCGATCTTCTATTTTCGGGCGATGAATAAAACAGCATTCTCTGAGATGATGGTAACTCAGGATATTTATTTACAACCTAACCGAACTTTAAACATCTTCACACCTTTATCTTTAAGTTGTTTATTTCTGGTTGTTGGTTTTCAGGTTGCTGTTGGTTTCCTGATGTTTAAAAAAACAACAACCAGCCAAAAACCTCTGTAGCCTTCGCAGAACAGCCGGACGTGTGCAGAGATTAAATGACGCACGCATAGACCGAGGTCTAGTCTATGCGTAGCAGGATGTCTGGGAAAACCGCATAAAAAAAAGTTTTTATGCGGTTATACCTTTCAGCCACACATAAACGCCGTTATACTTCCCGTAAAAAGATGGATATTGATGTCCGGCGCATCACGGTCTGCGAGGAACTTTGTCTCGCTGCGTCGCACACGTGCGACCATTGTTTATACACTTGGCCATACGGTGGAGTTAAAAACAAATTTAGTCTGAGAGGGGCAGATTTTTAACATTGCTTCAGACACTTTTTGTTTGTATTTTTTATTTTTTTTACAAGATTGAACCTTCAAGCACCAGGATTCATTCCTAACAGGAAGTGGTGGTTGTTTTGAGGGATTCTGATTGGCTGACATAAGTTTTAGTTTTGCGGTACACTGCCCCCAATGTATCTGGCGTTTAAAAAAAAAAAAAAATGCTCAGTGGCGTATTTCTGCGGGTTGGTGTGGATGAAAACTTTTCTAAAAAAAAACTCTTGTGTGTATGGTATTATTTTTAAAAATGGTGTAGGAGAGACATTCGTTTTTAAAAAAAACAAAAAACTGCTATGTGTGGACTAGGCCTAAAGGCCGTTGTTTCCACTGGATTTTATCAAAGGGTGTCAGAGCCACGCGTCAGATTTAGCGGTCCACATCTCTTCCTCCTTCCATGTCACATGTATGCGTTTCTCTGTGTAAAATCACAAAATGATAAAAAAAAGTTGAAGAGGTTTGAATGTATTTGGTTTTGTTTTTTTGCAAGGCAGTGTGTTTTATCCGTTGGACGATGGACAAAAAGATTTAAAAAAGGCAGTGCAGCGCAGACATTCGTCTTGGCGGCTGAACAGGAAAAGAAAGCGTAGCAGAAAGAAGACGTGGCCGACAGATAATCGTCTCTCTCTTTTTTTTCATGCAGTTTTGTGTTCTTGTAAAAACCAGCTTTATTGATCACCCTTCACATCTGTCTGGTTTCATCGATAACGATCCCTTTAAACGCATCATGTGACTCTGACTAAATAGGATGGGTTTACATTGAGGAGAAAGATGTTTGTTGTCATTTCCTGAAACTATTTTTTTTTTTTCAATATTGACTCAAGATCTGATAGTGATGATTTGTTTCTTCTAAAGTGTGGTGCGGACGTTTAGAAAGCTTAGAAGTAGATTAAAACGACTTCTACTATTCTCATAACCTCTAGGAAGCTTGTGTTGAAGAAGTATATTGAATATCTGTTGGTATGGATGCTTTCTTTTTTTGCTGTTGCAGTAGTGTATTTGTTTCTTTAAATGGACTTAATCATACACTATAGTAGGCCCAGACTCTGAATCTGGAGATTTTGAGTGGAACTGAAGGGGGAGAAGGAAGCAGCTTGTAATCTGAACCACGGGGAGTTGTCTTCTCTGGATATTTTCAGACTCCTCAAATAACCACAATGGACGGGTGTATTTTTGCTCCCTCCAGGGTATGAAAACATCTTGTAAGCGCGTATATTTTCTTTGGGCTTTGTGAAGTTCAAAGTGAATCCTGCTGCCTTGATGAGTTTTAAGAAAAACATATATTGTGTGCGTGTTGCTGGGTCGGCCCCACACGTGCGCTCTCGCCGCTTTAAGATATGGAGTCCCTGGATGAAGTCACTTTAACGAGGAGGAAGAGCGACTTAAAACGTCGGCCACAGTTTAAGATGCAGGGTCAGGTTTGCATCAGCGTGGCGGCGTGTGTTTATACGTTTTCCATCGCCCCACATGTACCATTGAATGTGGCTGCGCTTAAAATAGGCCATAAAACAATGTTTGCAGCCCAAACTGTTGTTGCTAGTAAACACGGTGGTAAAGTCGCTCGGTTTCTCTGATGCCATGAAAATAGAAACACTGCCAACCCAATTGTTCTGTCAGACTTCTCACTTTAACCACGCTGTCTTTCCTTTAATGCTTCAGAGAGGCATTGTTTCCTTTTCTTGGTGAAATGTGCCGTTCTGATGGTGAGCAAGACAGTTTTTACCGCTGTGTGGTAACAGATTTGTGATTCGCTGGCAGAAGTGTGAACGAGAGGACGTTTAGCACTTTTGTGAATGAATGCAGGACTTTTATGGACTCGTCAGAATTCTTGAAAAGTATGGACTGTTGTGAGTGGTTTTTTTTTTTTTTTACATTTCTAGGTTTTTGCTAAATCACATCTGGATTTTAATATTTTATCCATGAGTGGTTTTGTTTTTGACTTGCTAACACATTCAGAAATTTGAAAAAGGACAGCGTTGTAACTTTTTCAGACTTTAAATAACTTTAGAATCCAGTTGAGCTGGACCTGTGGCCTTTAAACTTATAGGGACGGCTAAAATACAGCATACATACAACACATTAACAGTGCAGTTATTTTTAATTATTTAAAAAAAATCAAACCAAGGTACTAACATTATTTGAGCAACAGCTGCAAATATTTATTTCATAAGCTTTATTCAGCAAATCAAAGAGGTTATATTTTGAAGTAGCTGGTCTAAGCTGCCCTGTGGCACTGTACCATAGATGCTGTTCATGTTGTCTTGAGCCTACATATAGGACTACTAGTTAATCAGTTGTTGGTGAATATTTTGTACTTGAATGTCCAAAATGCTGAATAAACTGGAAAAACATGTCTAGAAAATTGACTCTTAAAAAAGTACGGAAGTTTGTAATGAAAATACTTGAGGCCTGTGAATGAGGCCAGTGTTTTGAAGACTGTCGCTGTGTTTAGTAAGGTATCCAGCTGTGCAGATTTAGCTGTGACCTTGCTCCACAGCTCTCTCCCATGGAGGTAAGACTAAATGAATGTTTTTGTCTCTTTTTTTTTTTTTTTTTACTCAGACTCCCGTCTCTCTGCAAGGCAAACCAGCTGAATCCCAACCATGGGGAAAGGATGCATCACAGTCACCAAGTACTTTTTATTCCTGTTCAACCTGCTCTTTTTTGTAAGTAGTTCTTCACCCGAAATTTTTTTTTTGTCAGTAACTTAATTATTTGTAACT
Source organism: Fundulus heteroclitus (assembly GCF_011125445.2). NCBI lineage: Eukaryota > Metazoa > Chordata > Actinopteri > Cyprinodontiformes > Fundulidae > Fundulus > Fundulus heteroclitus. The sequence goes on from NC_046362.1 coordinate 13,044,750, forward strand.
TGATGGTTGATTTACCTAAGATAGACATAGGTAAGGCAGTCCTCTGTTTGTACCCAGAAATCAGAACGTCAAAGCTCTGGATCGGAAAAATCAGACGCTGTAAAAGCTGTACCACTGCTGAACAGATAACACTACCTGTGCTAATCTGTAGTGTTGCATCCACCTGGGTTGGGCTTAGGGTCTGAAGCTGACAGGTTTACCATGAGCGCCTCTTAGGGATGATTGGAAGCACAAACAGTGAAACAGGATTTTATTCTTATGCGCTTTGGTTTTCTTTTGAACCTTTAAAGCACTTTAAAATTTAGTAAATTAATTCAGCATTTTCTCTCTTTATTTCATCCCTAAAAACTGAACGCTAACGTTTTTGATGGTTTTTAGGCCAATCAACAACCAGGATCCAGTATTTAGTGCGCTTTGTTTTTATCTCAGTAAAAATCAGATCAACGTTAAAGACATGGGCTTTGAATTGAAATGTGCCTGACCAGTTTCCCATCCCCATGTAAAGCTGCCTATATTACTGATTTTAGACAATTCTGATTTAATTTAATTTTAACAACTATAACGTTAAAATATATGCAGAGCGTTAAAAAAATATTTTTGCAGCCTCCCTGACATGGTGGGTCACTCGTTATATCAGGAGCAGAGATGCTGTCCTGGTGTGTATTTGTGTGAAAGCAGCCTCATACAAAGGCTGACATTTTACCAATTTTTATAGCAAAGACCAAAATGATTACAGAGTTTAGGTTTCAACTGTATCTTACAGTTAAGCCCAAAACTAATTTTACTCCTGGTAGATTTAGATTTCACATTGTTTTCATTCAGTCTAAAGGTTTGTACCTGACAAGAAATGAGAGTGACATCTCTCAGAAGATAATAAAAAAAAATATGGAAAAGGAGTACATGTTGAAACAAAGATTTGGTGAGTTTTTCTTCCTATTTCCATTAAAAATGGCGTATCTTCTCAATCACCAACAGGAAATTATATCTCTGCTATTTTGAGAATGTATCTTGGGTGATGAGTTTCAAGTCTTTGAGGCTGGAAGGCCTCTTGCCATCACCCTAATCTTTAGCTTCCTCCACAGATTATCTTTCAGATTAAAAACAGAAATCTGGCTGGGTCGCTTAAAATTTAGTGGTGAAAATGAAAGTTTATTTTTAATCTACGTCGGCCTGGGGTATGAAAAATGTTTAGCTTATCTGTATATTAAGCTGCTAAAACCTTTTACAGGGCTACAATACAAAGCGTTTTAGGTCTTAGCATAACTGTTTGCCATGGAAGCTGCACAGTGAAGGAGAAGAAGGATTTACCATGGGTGGTGTGGACAGCACAGGGGATTGTGGGATGCCGTCTGCAAGATCTGGACTCAGTTTATGCTGTACGAGTCCAGAGAAGGGCCAGACGCTTTGTCACAGATCCCACTCAAAGGAAATTTCACCACGGTAACACGTGGTGACAATAAAAGATTCTTGATTCTTGAAGATCTTATAATTAACGTAGCTAGCATTACCGACGGCAGCAGTCTCTATATGTAATGTCAGCTAATTGGTAGCATAAGGTTCTATTTTACAGTTAAGCCCAAAATTACTCATAGGTAGTGATTGTAGATCCTTGCCTTTAAATTTGAGATTTACGAAAGACTACCAACATTTACAAGTCTAGCACATTTCATGAGAGACAGATGTTTCTAACAGTCTCGCTCTATGACTGGCCTACTACCGGTTAGGGCCCATTAAGATCAAAATCACCAGTTTAAGATCACCAGCTGATGTCTCAGCCTAAATGGGGATAATCTTGTCATCCCTTCATTTTCTTTTGGATTCAAAAGGAATTCCTCTAAACCTCGGCTCAGTGTGTTACCGTCCTTACAAAGAACTTTGGTATCGGACTTTAAAAGCCTGATCGATGCATCTCCGCTAACCTGGAAAGCTACATTGCCTTCATAGCTACATTGCCTTTTCATTTGCATGGTTATCCCTATTCAAATTCTAATGCCGATTAGAGGAGATACGTAAGGAAATGCTGCCTGAAGAACGAGACTTCACAGATCAGTCGGGTCTGAGTAACAGCAGATGGTTCCAGTTTGTTTCCTCTTCTCTTCCCCTCACCCTGGCCTTAAAGTCCAGTCACTGGCTTCTGAAACTGACTCCGCGAGTATGTCCAGACCTTTCCCGTGAGTCTGCGCCTATAAACCTGTCACAGACCTTTTGAAGTCAACTAGGGTCTAATAGGAAGCGTGTGTGTCTGTGTCAAGTGTTTGTCCATGTGGACAAATTATGCACGGTGAGGCCAAGAGAAGCCAGGAAGTGGTGGGCTAATGATGGCCGCCGGGTGCTCTCAGCAGTCTCCCTAAAAGAACAGCTCCTAAGCAGGGCACTAATTACTTTGGTGAGGCTGCAGAGGGGGCAATTATAAACGCAGGAAGCTGAAGAATCAACAGAGCCTCTTATTGAAGATTTTGGTCCCCGCAGCAGTACCCCACAACTTCTAAACAAAGGCTTACTTCAATACCCTCACAGTCAGACCTTTAAAACCTCAGTTAGAGTTAAATTTAATTATTCAGAGAGTCTGAAATAATCATAAACTAACAATGCTGAATTTGTTACCCAACACTGGGGGTTTAATCGTGAGAAACCCCAGCAGAGGCGCTTTCTGCAGTGTTGCTATGACAGAGAGAGAGAGAGAGAGAGAGAGAGAGAGAGAGAGAGAGAGGAGTTAAGACCTGATAACTTCCAGATGGGACAGAAAAAAAAAAAGCAGAAATGTTTGTATGACTTGTGGTCCCTGAATATTTCCTCTTTCTCCTTTGCAGATCTTTGGAGCGGTGATCATGGGCTTTGGACTGTGGGTGCTGCTCGATAAGGAGAGCTTCATAGCTGTCCTGCGTAAGTCCTGACGCTCTCAGACGCACCTGCCGCCTTGCCAACACGTCCAGTTGTCATAACACTCAGCATATTCTTGCTTTCTTTCTTTATGCACTTTATGCACTGCAACAGAAACTGGAAAATGTGGCAAATGACTGAAAGCTGTGTCCGCTTTGCCTTTTTTTTATGGAGGTCCCATAAACATTCCCACGGAAAATCAATGGGATGTTGGCTTTGTTGTGAAAATGTGACTCACTGAGCGAAGGCTACCCTGTAGACATACACACACACACACACACATGCAACAGGAGACACATCTGTGTTGGAGTAGGTTAGTCAGTGGGAGGTGATGCTCTTGATTCTCATCTCAGGTTGGAAAGTCTGACTTTTATTTCCTCCGCAGGGTTAGTTAGTCTGCCCACCTGGCAGGGGAGAGGGGGCACAGATGTAATTTCCATCTGCAACTGATGCTATCACCTTGTCTGGTCGCGTCAATACCTTTAAATGAAGACGCACGACTTCCAAAGAGCATAGTGGTGGAGTATACGTAGATGATCAGCGTTTAAAACGCATGGAGCTTTTTTCAGGGCAGCTTAATTAAACCCAGGTCCAGCCTGGCCTGAAGCAGAGAACCTCAAATGGAAACTGTTTGTTTCCAAAAATCGTCTTGATAAATGCTCTCAGTGTTCTCAACACAAGCAGAGCATTTCCAAGAGCGGCCGTGGAGTTTTCCCTCTTTTCCCCAAGGAATTGTATGAATTTATTGCTGGTCCATTCGCTGCATGTTGGAAATAAATATAGCAATAAATATAGCATTGCTTAGTTTGGTCCTTTGGTAGCCCTTTCCCTGCAGAGATGTGCCTCGGCTGCAGAAAGGAACCAAGGCAAAATGATGGCTGTTAAACAATGCAGCTGATCCTTTTTATGTGGATCTAACCTCTTTGACAGAAGAAAACGATTTACTGTTGTAATACAAACTCCATCCATCCATACATCCAACCATTCTATAAGATCCATCTGGTTATAGCAGTTCGTACCATTTAGTAGATTGGTTCTTTGAATGGAAATCATGGGTCCTATTACGTTTATTTTGATGCTAGGAAAGCACTGAAGGGATAAATGAAATGTATTTTTAGTCTGTCGTTTTCTTTCTATTGTTCCAAAAATCCCATGAAAAGGTTAGAGCTTTGGCAAAGGTCACGCAGAGCTCACGCCGTCTCCTTCGGCAGCCATTGTGTATGCCGTCTTGCTATTTAAGGCTCCGAGGTCAGAAACAGCGGAAAAATCACACCCACGATGTTATTGAGTTGAGTGCGCTAATCTTTAGTCAGACCTTCGAAAAACAAGTACAGTACGCATCCTCCCTGCGGGGCATATTGTGATAATGCAGCGGTTTGTCCACAGATTCTCACTCATGGTTTTCCTCCTGCGAGGGTCCCTAATAAACATCTCTCCAGCATGTATTTTTGGGCCTAATATCTCGAGGGGTCAGCCTCAGCTAGCTTAACTGGAAATGTCTTTCCCACTGCGTGGATGAGCACAGGCTGAAGGCAGATATGTTTATTGACTTTAGAAGTTCCCCTAGAAGGTTTGTTCCACGGCCCGACCATAAACAGGATCTCTGTGTTTTCACTTTGCTATTCTTTATGGGTCCTATCAGAGGGTCGTCGGCAGCTGCCTGCAGTGACCTCGGGGAGGGAAACTTTGTGAATATTGTGGCTTCAAGCCCTTTAGTTTTTCGGCGAAAAGGACTTCTCCTCCTACCAGCGGAGGCCTCTAAATGAACACGGCCATGTTGATATTTCTTCTCCAGCGCCGAGGTGAAATAAGTCCACGTCAGCGGCGCTTGCCCAAACACTGCTTGCCATGTGCTTAAACAGACGTCAGCCTTGGAAAGGAGGAATGTGAATCAGAGAGTGCGCCAAAGTACAGTTTGGACATCAATTTCGAGACACGCAGGGAGCACGGCGCTGAAATCGCCCGTCCTCGGACTGTTTAAGCTCAGTGTAAACTCAAACTTCAGCCCAGCGCCGGTCCACTTGTGTTTACTTTTTAAAAATCTGGTCACAATGTCAACAGTGGTTTCATACCACCTGTATGCAAGCCAAACACGGGGCTCCGGTCATGTTTAGATTAGAAGAAAAGAAATGTCCTTTACGGTAACCTCCGTGGGGGAAATTCAGCAGAGAAACGCTCTGGGCTGAGTAGGAGCGGCTGAATCTGGCGGCCTGCTCTCGTGGCGCTGGAAGCTGCTTGGCGATCCCAGGCAGCTCTCTCGCCTCCTCTTCTTAAAAGTCAACAAAAAGTTTTTTCCAGTTTGAATGGAAACTTCTGTTAGAAAAAAAACACTCAATAAACTGGTATAGAGTAGCTATCTAGCACTGTCTTAGGTAGAAAATCTTGTGTAAGCTGTGGCGAGCATTTCTATTCAGCTTCCTTTGGTCTCTTACAGCTAAACAAAATCCAACGTAAGCAATTGCCTTCAAAAGTCTCCCTTAATTAGTAAATAGTCAGGTATGTAATTTAACCTTAGAATAATATTAGCTGTTCCATGAAGGCCTCAGAGGTTTGCTGTTGACCATTAGTGAACAAACAGCATGAAGACCAAGGGACACAGCAGACAGGTCGGGGATAAAAGTGGAACGTTAAAGCAGGGTTAGGCTCTAAAACAATATCCCATCATCTCACAGAACGCTGTTCAATCCGTCATCTGAAAAAGAAAAGCAAACGGCACCACTGCTATCCATTCTTCATATGTATTAGTGGCTAAAAGAAAGTCGTTAAAAAAGGCAATAAGAGGTCCCTGCTAGCAGTTTTCCATTAGTGTGCTGCCCAGCAAACATGTTTACAGAGGGGCTGTGGCTGGATGAGACCAGAGTTGATCGAATGAGGGTTTTTTTTTTACCACACATGCAAACTACTGTGTGGCAGGAAAATAACTATGTATATCACCCTGAACACACCATCCCTGTGGTGGAAGATGGTGGTGGCTGCATCATGCTGTGGGGATGCGTTTCTTCAGCAGGAACAGGGGAGCTGGTCAGACTTTATAGAACATGGATGGAAGAGTCATGGAAGGAAATAAATAGGTTGAGTTCAAAGGTTATCCGTGTGATAAAAAAAAACGGCCCAGTCAAAGTCCTGACCGAAATCCAACCGAGAATCTCTCACAAGACTCAAAAACAGACCCAATCTCCATCCAATTTGACCGAGCCGGAAGGAATTTCGCCAAGAAACTGGCAAAAATGTCAGTTTTTAGATGCACAAAGTTGAATACAAACGCATGGAACCCTTTTAAGATTTTTGAATGTGATTTTTTATCTTTAACCACATATATGTGTTTCTGTTTTTTTCTTTCCTCTTTACAGTTATGGACTACTTCCTGACGTAGTCCTAGATTTTAATCAGCGGTAGCACAATAAAGGGAGCAAAATACGAACGCTGCACAGCTTTTCAGATTCGTGAAAAACTTTAAAAGCCTTCCACTTCACAATAAGGCACAACTTTGAGTTGGTCATGACCTCCAAATGAGATATTTGTGGTTGGAAATTGGCTCAGTGTTTAAAAATTGCAGTAGTGTGAACATTTTTTTTTTTGTTAAGTGCTTTCTTTATGATGATTGCATCAGCTTTTTTGACCTAACCGCAGAGCAGAGTAATACAGAACAGCGCAGAAGGAAGTATCTGTTACTGTCGTTCAGCAGCGGATCGGCTGAGAGTTGGGGAAAGATCCTTTAAGAACGTTTAACTCAATAAGTAAAAAGATGAAGGATCGGCTGATTGGGTCTCAGTGGCTCAGTTCCCTCTGCATTAAGGATTCATCTGGTACCTGTCTTCTTATACCTTAATGTACCGTTACATAGGTTCTTCTTTATACCACACACACAAATATCTTCCTTTTTCTGCGTCGTCAATGCTCTCCTCTGACACTTCCTCTTCATGTATTTCTTCCACGCCCTAAATCCTTCACGTTCTAACAGTGTTAAGGAAAGCTGAGGGTGTGTGTTGCGTTTTCAGAGACCGTTTGTGTTCGGGTAGCTGCGCGCATGTGTCAGAGACCTTAAATGACAGGTTTCAGCAGCGTGTTCAGAGAGTGTGTCTCCCAATCCGTTGAACACTACCCTGTAGCCGCATAAATGCTCGGCACATGTTCCCCCCATGTGTGTCCAGCCTTAAATTACACTCCCAAACCACCACAACATGAGCCGCTGCGGTAACCCGTGTAAAGTCTGCATGTCTTTGGGGCAGAGTGCGACGGCGTATTAAAAGTTTTAAAGGGGCTCTGCTTCACTGTTTTACATTTACGGTCTTTGCGTAAGTTTGCACAGTGACGCTGCGTCTTTTTTTGCATTAAGGGTCGGATTCTTCCGGCATTTTCCTGTTTTGATGTTCGATCCGGGAAAAAAAAATGCCTGCACCAAAGGGGTAAAATTATCAAATATAACTGGAACACGGTAGGGAAATGTCCCGGAACATGACAGATAGCATATTCGGCTTTCTGCTGGCGACACAGCCTGCGTCCTGTGATAACGAGAAGGCCAGATAACGCAAAAAAGCCTGAGAAGATTATTCGTATTCATGCAATAGAACTTCATGCAAAAGGTGTTTAGACGGACATATGTTCTTCATGCATATTCAGGAGAAGTAGAGTCTTAGAGCTTTACTTGGAATGAGAAACTTTTTTTTTTTTGTGTGTGGATCTGTCATGAATCAATGAGCCAGTGACCAAACTACGTGTTCTTGGATGCATTTGGTTTTGACTTTAGTGAGATTCAAATGAACGTTTGTGCCATAATTTTTCTGCTGGATTCAGAACTACGACTTCTATGCAGGATCCTGCAGCACATTTTTGCTGTTTGTTCTCGATGTTTATATTTAATACTTTTATTACAAAGTTTACACTTAATTAATAGATGTGCTTTGGTCCTTAGAAACAAAAACCCAAGTAAGGCAGACCAGACCCTTAAAGAAAGCTGTAAAAGCATTATGATCGGTGCATCTCTGGGTTATTGCACCAGTAGAAGAGATTCTGTGGAAGTTTTCTCCTTCGCCTCATGGCTCAGATTGATGAATCTGCCCCGTTTGCTTTGGCCAGGCGTCCTCATAACTTGGAATCTTTTCACAAAGCACAGATTCTGGCTCCATCTGCAGACAGAGCGCTCCGTCTCTGGGCCTGCTCCAGTACAGATAGCACAGAGCCACATAATGGCTCCCGTTCATCCCCTCTCCAGTTCTCTTTTTAGTCTCAGCTCCCTCCTCTCCCTCCTCCTCGTCCTGGATCTCACCCTCTCCACATACCAAAGAGTGAAATCAATTAATCAAGCGGCAGGCTGACTTGTCCCTGTCCAACTCCCCCTGGTGGCAAACTCTTTATAAAATAGTCTGTCACAGAGAAATGCTTTGAATTGAGCGAAAAGTGTTTAGTCTGTGAGAAATCTGTGGCTCGGAGTAACTGTCTGGATCCTTGGCTCAAAATAAGGCTTAACTCTGTTAAGAAAGCTGGCTTTTACTGCAACACAAATTTGGCTTTTGCTGTTTATTCTTCTTAATGTTATGATCACTTTTTGCATTTTTTGTTCTATCTTCTGCAGAAGAATCTTCTAACACAATGAAGGTGGCTTCATATATCCTCATCGGTGTGGGCTCTCTGACGATGTCCATGGGCTTCTTCGGCTGCATCGGGGCCATCTATGAAATCCGTTGTCTGCTGGGACTGGTGAGGAGAAACGCGCACTGTTTGAAGGAGCTCGGACGCTCCGTGCCACAGTTCAGTTCCTCTCTTTAGAGCAGTGAAGCTGATTTCATCAGCGCAGACTGCAGCATGAGAGAAGCATTATCAGGAAACCCAGCTGTGGTGAATTTAAAAAGTCTGTTGTCAGACTTCAGTTGTCACACACTGAAGGTTTTTTTTTTAAAATCTATTATTAAAAAGAACAAACAAATGAACAATCTCTGTTAGGGCTGTGCATAAAAATCGATAAAAAGATTAATATTGATGTTTTTAAAAACGATTTAATATCCATATTCTGGCTTTCAATATCAATATACCTCCCAACCCCTAGGGGGCGTTATTACAGCGCACCATTACTGTTCACAGAGAGGAAGTGAGACGGATTTGTTAAATGCATTGAACCAATGCACTTTATCTTCTTGTTAATATATCAGTGTTCAATAATTTCAACATAAATATAATATTTGACTGGTTTTGGTGATTAAATGACTGAACATTAATTTGAAAGTAATAAATATCGATATTGGAATCAAATCAAATCAAGCTGAGCTATATGGAGAATCGTATTGAATCGAGAATAGTATCGAATCGGCTCAGCCTAGATGATACCCGGCCCTAATCTCCGTAGTGTTTAGGGTCTGTGGCCAGATGGAAGTTGAACCTCTGTCGCTTGCAGCCTCTGATGGGTTTCCTTCCAGTATTAACCTTCATCTCGCTCCATCCATTTCCATATAATCTGTGTCCATTACTGAAGAAAAGCGTCCCCGTAGCATAATAGTGCCACTTCCTCATTTACCTGTGGGGGCATTATGTTCAGCATATTAGTTTTTCATGCAGGCCAACTTTTGTACGTCACTTAACCCGACAAAATAAACTCCAGTTTTTACCGTGGATCCACCTGCCCGGCCACTCGAGCTTGGCTTATAACGCGTGATAGATTCCTGCTGACACTAAAGCCCTTGAACACTCCTGCTAATGTGTTAGGTTGTGAGCTGGCAGCGGGCTCGGTGCTGCTGAGAGGAGAGAGGTGTCCGGGATAAAAGCAGGGCTATGTGTGGAGGGGGTGGCTTTGACAAGAGTGGGGGGGGGGGGGGTGGCTTTGACAAGAGTGGGGATGGGTGCCTGACCTCAACAGCATTAAACCTGCAAGGGGTTAACGAAAGAACTGACATGACCCATTTCTCTGAGTGACAGAGACCAGCTGGCGCCAAACAACCCCCCCCCCACCCCACACACACACACACACACACACACACACACCAATTACACACTTAAGCATTCTTGACTGCGGAGGGTTTTGTCACTGAAACCGTCTGGAATTCAAACTTTAAATTTTGTACAAAAAAGCAGGTTCCTACAAGACATGAGACAGTTACTGGTATCAAGATATACCAAGATTCTGAAATCTTATTGCTTCAAAAGCACAAAGTTTTTACGTTATGCAGTTTGATTAAAGTCAGTTTTCTCTACCCCTCCCCCACCTGTTTCTGTGCAGTGACAGTCAGCTGGGTGAAAAGAAAGGATGCAACGCTTTTTCGGCACTTAGAACAAAGACTTGCCCAATCTATTTGCCAGTCAGATCCAGATAGCATTATTATTATTATAATTATAATAATTTAGGTTATAGCATTTTAGTAACAGTGGAAATAACTGTTATTTTATCTTAGGAATAAAACAGATTGTGCTTCACATTCTCGTATTACATTACATTTCATATTCCATTTTTATATCTACTCAACTGCATCATACCGCTGGGATCTCATGTTCGCCCCGCCTAGTTCCTACGCAGTACTGAAAAGCATGGAAGTTCCTTTTATTATTATTTTTATCTATATTTATAAAAGGATGGAGACCTTTTTGCATTTCTTAAAATAAATGGTTCATACAACTTTATGCTATGGGATGTCAGAGGAGCGGCACCAATCAACGGACCAGAGATCGGAGTCACATGATTTTGCTCTGATTGGCTCGGGTTCAGGGCTCAGCATCAGCGCTGCATTAAATGCATAAAGTGGCTCTAGTCAAAGTGGCCCTGTATGAAGTCCAGTCCATTTACAATTCAAAGCCATTATACCCGTCAACTGTTTAGTTGAGGATTAGTCTGGTCGAGGAACTGTGGACCAGCTTTCATTTTACTCTGGATGGGAATATTGTTTTACAAACATCATTTGTACTAAAGAATATTTTCAACCTGTGATTTAAAGTGTAAATTAGAACACTGGTAGCCAAAATAGATGTCTTAGATTTTCATAAGTGTGGCGTTCTGCTCCATCACTGTTAGAAATAATACAAAAAATAGTCTATTCAGTACAGCAGCCGAAGAGATTAAAGTATAAAAGTATGAACCAAGTTATTTTTTTTATCTCTGTTATTACTGCAATATCTTCAGCGTTTTGTGCGAAGATGTTAAATATTGCTTCCTGTTATGTTTATTTCCCACAGTACTTCACCTGCCTTCTGCTCATCCTCATTGCTCAAGTCACTGCGGGTGTTCTCATTTACTTCCAGAGAGATCTGGTAAGAGACACGCTCTACTTTTTCCCCCCCAGTTGTTACTTTTTTCTCTTCCTTTTTATTTATTTTTCATTCTATTTCAGTAGATTATTGTATAGTGTTCTCTAATCGTGTGTTTTCACCCCTGAAACCCCTGTTTCTCATACGCTGCGCCTCACCACGTTTCCCTCTGTGGGCTCAGCTCTTTGCCAGCCGAGGTGTTTGTGTTTCCCCTCACAGCTGTAACCGGTGGAATGTAGGTGTTGGGTAAAAAAAAAAAAACCTGTCAGGGAACCCACCGCATCCTGTGATGAAACACGTTTTCTCAGATGATCAAATGGAAATTCACAGGATGTCAGTTTGAAACTGAAATGAATTCAGATCCGGATAGAAAAAGGAGATAGAGGAAGTAGCGAATGGATTGTTTGCGTTGAGCGATTTTATTGTCCTCTTAGTTAGGGAGGTTTTTAGCTTTCTTATGTGGGACGGACTGAGGGTCACAGATCTCTTCTGCTAAAACACAGAAGTGCAGTTATTGTTTCAGGGACAATAAACACTTCTGTCACGTCTCTGATAACACACTGCCCCCTATAGGTGGGGTCAATTATGAATAGAAATACATTGTAGGATATTTTAAAGGCCCTGAATAGAAGTTAGAATAACTTTACTCAAAAGTATCAGGGACGCTTTTACATATTTTCTATGAAAGAGGAATAAATGCCACCTTATTAAATAAGACCCCTTCAAATAAAGCTACAAAAAAACAAAGCAAGAAATTGGACTGTATATAACTTGATGTGAGTCTGGCGAATGGCGTGTGAACTGATTTGGGTTCCATATGTTTGGTTCTGAATCGGACCCGTTTCCCTGATAAAGTGGCAAATATTATGAACTGTGACTAAATTGAATGAAAAGACTTGTTGGATTTTATGGGAAAGCCACAAAAACTCAAAAGAACCATGTTTTCTTGAAAGAGCAGCTCTTGTGAAAAATTCAAAAGAAATGAAAAAAGCTATACAAAACTGATTTTGTAAAAGTAAAGTGAGAAAGATCAAACAGATCTGAATAATTTTTGTTCATTCGACATATCCTTAAACAAAACAATAATAATCATAAAAATAATAATGATCAATAGGAGCAGCATCTCTTTTTATATTAGTCAGTCTGCTTGTAAAATAACATACATTAGATGATGTATTACCGAGGTGATAAAGGAGATATTTTGCACTTTGTTGTATCCAGACGTTGAAGCGTAACCTAACTGGAAAGGTTAAGTGAATTAGTGCAAAAACTCGTCTGCCGCCTTGTTAACTGGTGTCCCTTTGTTATAAAGATCTCCTCTGACTTAAAGTACCTCACTAAAGCGAGTACGTCCCTCACATTTCTGTTAATATTTTGTTATATCTTCTCATGGGACAACAAAGATATAACAGTTTAATGCAATGTAAGGTAATCAGTGTAGAGTTTGTATAAGAGATGTCTGAACTGCTGGAAACTAAAGTGAGTTCATCCCTAAGTGAAAATGTCCCAAATTGTGCCCAAAGTGTCCAAAGACTTTTATTTTCTAATAAAGTCTCTTGAGCCTGGAGTTCACTAGAGCTTAACAGGTTGCCATAGAATCCTCTTCCTTTCCTCCATGAGGACATCCAGGAGCCGGTGGATGTCAGAGACCTTGTGCTCCTCCGCCTCCCATTGGCGGACGCTCCTGAGATGCTCAGTAGGGCTTATAGGTCTGGAGACATGCTGGTTCAGTCCAGCCCTTTGCCTTTGGTTTCTTTAGCAAGGCAGCAGTTGTCTTCCAGGTGTATTTGGGGTCATCATCATGTTGGAGAAGTGCCCTTCAGCCCAGTGTCTAAAAGGAGAGAGGAGGCTGCTTATGTCACAGTACATGTTGGCATTCATGGTTCCTTTAAGGAAATGTAGCTGCCAGCCGCCTGCGGCACACATGCAGCCCCACAGCATGACACTCCCACTACCATGCTTGACTGTGGGCAAGACGTACTAGTGTTTTCACTCCACCACACACTCTGGACACAATCTGAGCCAAATAAATATATCTTGGTCACATCAGACCACGGGATCTGGGCTTTGTTTGTGATGTACAGTATTTTTATCATCCCTGAGGATCCAGGTACAACAGGACTGCAGCTGCCTTTAATACTGAGGTAGTTTACTTCTGATAAACTGATCCTATCAGATCCTATAGAAAAGGGAGCCAGGCTTTAGTGTTTGTTTCAGGGGGAGTGTTTTGTGTGAACGCCTCCGTGTCTGACACGTTCTGTTCTCTGGACAAGGGCGTTCTTTCCCAGGAAAAAAAAAAAAAAAGAGAAAACTACCTCCCTTGATAAACTTCGGCACTCAGCGGGATTCAGCTGTGAGCGCCGCAACATGTATGTGCGTTTGCCTGCGATGGCACATGAGAGCCTGCGGCCTTTGACGCAGCCCCTGTGTTTAAGGCTCACCACAGGGCAGGGCGGTGTGCGCCTTCCCAGAACAGGGTGAGGCTCACACTCGTCATGCGTAGAGCTCCGAGGCCGCTTCGCAGCTTCTGCCCTGTGGTCTTACACACATAAACACAGAGTAGGTCCCCGTTTTAGCGCTGTCGGTGCAAATGCTTCTCCTTCCTACATGTGTGAACTGTGGCATTTTGCTCAAAAACATTAGCCATGCATGTTGATGATTACCTATGGGAAAGGATTTTAATTTTGCTGTCTTTCTTTTTCTGTATTTAGAGCCATTCTCCTGCCGTTCACTGTCTAGTTTTTTGAATAATTAATGCTTAATCTACAAAAGCGGGGTGCATCATTTATGCTGAATGCTTTTTAGAACTGGCAGGTTTCCCCCAGGGAGGCTTCAGGTAGTCACAAACAATGAACAGTGAACAGGCGTGAGATACAGGATTTAAATCACTTTACTGACGGATTATTTAAATACCCGTCAGCTGGGTGCAGAGTTCAGACTCATTCGTTCTGTGGAAATTCGCCTGCTCTTCCCCAAAGGTTGGCAACAAATCAGAGAAACCTTTTTGCATATTTATTGTTATCTGAAGAGGTTAATGAGCATGGAATGATAATCCTTGTTTATTAGTGCAGTGGTAGTAATAATAACCACTGAGCAGCGGGGTTGCTTCTGATTGTTTTATATAACGGTGTGCCCTTCATTTACTGTTTCTCTCTAGCTGAAAGACGAGATGTCCAAAATCATTCAGGGAATGATAATCAACTACACCGGTCAGAACAAGACCACAGAGCACACCTGGGATTACATTCAGAGGAAGGTGAGTCAATGAATGCAGCTGGATGGGAAATAAATAACACCCTAACCTGTTTGGTGCATCTTCTTACAGGACAATAAGAGCAGGCTCCTGTCTTTTTGGTAAATGTTTCAGTGAACACCTGCAGTGCTATGAAAAAAGTACAGTATTTGGTATCTTCCAGGGTTCTGCTGGTTTGCACTGATTTTCCTTTTAAAACGATGCAGCCTGAGGGTTTGACAACCGATCCGATCCAGACGAATCTGTTTATCAACCAATTTAAATTGTGTAAAAAAATTTAACAAAAAAAAGGGGAAGTTTCTGGCTCTTAAAGTAAATTGATATTTTGGTGAACAGAACCCTGAATCGTAAGTCCATTTCGCAGTCACTTCTATCAATAAATCAGATTATTATTAAAAAGTTAATTTATTTCCATAACTCAGTTAACTAAATGAAACGCGTTATAAAGAATAATTACACAGAGTCTGATGTGTTCAAGGCTTTATTTTTGGTTATAATGATTTTACGCTTTCACCTAATGAAAACACAATGTTTAAGATTTGAATATTACCTGTATTGTACTGTATTAAAACAACATTTTTAACACAGAAATGTTGAGTTAGAGCCTGCTTAAATGTTTTTATCTTCAAATGTTGCATTTAATCTGACAAATGAGCCCCATCAGAACCCAGAATGGTCATATTTATGGAATAATCCAAATCTAGGTAATAAATGACCATTCATATTTTGTTTCTTTGCTCTAGCTTGTGAGCCAAAGGACTCTTTGGGAAATATCAGCCGCTTCAGACGTCAGTGTGAACAGATTTCACTGGAGCGGCTTTCTGCCATTTTGTTTCTGAACCACTGAGGCATCGTGAAAGACTTTTAGTGTTTCAGCGCTCGTGGTTTCAGTGATCGATACTGCAGTCGCCGTTAAGGCTCAGTAGGAGACCATGTATGTGTTGCTCTTTGGATGAACTGACTCAGCCCGTAGTCTGGATCTCTCCTCTTTGTTTTCCCACTTCTCTCGTGAATCCGCTTTTGTTCTGATGTGTCTGGAAAAAGCTCCCAAGATGAAATCGCCTTAAAAGATTTGGCCTGTGCCTGATTTTCTCATCTTTCTCATCTGTCTTATAGTTTTTTCTGTTCTTGCTCCCCTTTGCTCACATCTTCCCTGTCATCCATGTCACCAGATGAAATGCTGCGGGTGGACCGGTCCAGGCAACTGGTCAGAGAACCTTTTGATCAAGAACAGCACGCAGAAGCTCTACTCGTGCTCGTGTCGCAACGATTCCCTCCCCGGCACTGACGTGAAGGAGTTTGGCCTGTGTGACTCCCTGTCTCCACAGCCACCTGTCTATGAAACGGTACGTAATGCTGTGGAAAATCAGCTCCGCTGCTGGAAAATCCCCACAGATGGTGGATTCCACCCTTTGTTCCCTGAGTTATTTCTAAGTTTTTTGGGTCCTGACAGGAACCAGTCTACTTCCAGTGATAATATCCAGTGTTAAAAGGGGTGTATGTATATATGTGAGCCTCAAAGTATAACATTGACAGTGTGTTGCCCAAAATAAATCCAAACTTCTGCACCTAAAGACTAGTTTTTCAGAATCCCTAAAGTTCTTGGTTGGATTATTGTTCCGTCCTGGAAAAAGAATCAAGGAAAATCCATCAGCAAAAGCCCAACATGAATGTTATCTGGGCCCGCGTTGAGTGTATGTAAACTTCTGACTGGACCTAGAGATGCTATATGACTATATGAGAGGTTTTCATGTTTTTTTTTTAAATAACTTTTGGAGGGTTGATCGTTGCAGTCATTCTAAAAATTGGATAAAAATAACTTTATTGGATATCAAATTGAAAAGCAACCTGTTTAAAAAGAAGTATTTCACCGGAGCGCTTCGGTGGCACGGGTGGTATGTGACTCCGGCCCATGGACCTTTGCTGCATGTCTCCCCCCTCACTCTCAGCCCCTTCCTGTCTCCCTACTTTCATTAAAGGCCGCTAGTGACACAAAAACGACGAAAAAATGGACATTTGCTCTAAACTAAGCAAATTTTTTTTTTTTCTGAGGTTTTCCCTTTCCTGCAGCATTTCATCAGACCTCACGCCTTAAATCATCACATCTCTGGCCTTGCTGTGCGTTGTGAAACTCCAGCTGCCAGCTCAGTGTGGCATTTCACTGGAACATAATCAAGCACGAGAAATCGCTGACCTCGGAGACAAGCTGTTTGTGTAGCGCCATTAGCTCAACACCAGGAAACCTCCAGGGTTCTGCTGTTTGGGCCGCGCGCCTCAGAAAGGTTACAGCCTCTGTTTCTGCCGGAGCTCCGTCCAAAGCCAACAGTTCTCTGAGCGTGTCCGGCTGCGGTCGCGTCTCAGCGTGTCACCCCCCTCCTTCTTGTGCACTCCTCAACCTTTTTGGTTATCTCCTGCAGGGGTGCATAACCAGCGTGGAGAGATGGCTGCTGGATAACTGTGCCATTCTTCTGGGGATCTGTGTCTGTGTGGCGGTTGTGGAGGTAGGATATGTATTTCTTCTTTGTTCAGATGTTTCATATCATGTACAGTGCTTTGTAAAAAAAAAAACATTGGACTTTCCCACATTTTATCAGGATTTTATGCGGCAGATGAAGGCAAATAAATTATAGAAAGTGGTTTATTTTGTTTACAATTAATAAAATCTGTAAATTGCTGCACTCATTTATCTCCGGTCTCTCTAATACGTCTAAATGAAATTCAGTGCAAGCGCTTGTTTCCAGTTGTCACCTAATTGGTAAAGAGAGTTCCCCAGTGTGTAATTTGATCTCTATAAATCCAGCCATTCGGTCAGCGCCTTGGAGGTTTGTTAGAGAACATGAGAGAACAAACAGCATCATGAAAAACAAGGAAGAGAAGCAGAGATGGGTTGTTAAAATATATATATATATATATATATATATATATATATATATATATATATATATATATATATATATATATATATATATATATATATATATATATATATATACCAAGCTACCAAGGCCCGGCCGTCCACCTAAACTGACGGGGCAGGAGGCGAGAGCATTAATCAGAGAAGCAGCCAAGAGGCCCACGGTAACTCTGGAGGAGTTCTGGGCGACCCAAAGAGAAGGAGGTAGAATCTGACAGGACAATTGTTCATTGTTCTTATGAACAAGTGGCAAAAAGAAAGCCATAATTGAAGGAAATTCATAAAAAGTCCCATTCGCGTTTTCCTACAAGCCACGTATGGGACGCAGCAGAAGGTCCTCTGTTCAAATGAGACTAAAATGAAGCTTTAAGATAAGTAAAATACTAATTGGCACCCTGCATATCTCCACGTCATGCTGTGGGGATACTTTTCTCTAGCAGGGACAAGCGAGTCGGTCAGAGTGGATAGGACGAGGGATGGAGCTGAATATGGGACAAAAGCAGGGAAAAGAAAAGCCTTCAGAAACTGGGGCGATAGTTCTTCTTCCTGCAGGACCGTGGCCACAAACCTACAGCTACAGTGGAATGGTTTAGATAAATCACAGTCATGTGCTAAAAACGGTCTAGTCAAAGTCAAAGATTGCTGCGTACACACGTGCCGAGCTGGTAGAGACATCCAGACAACATGTTAACGTATGACAGGGTTACAAATCCGAACCGGGAGGTTGCCGTGGTTTTAATATTGGGCAAAGCTACAAACGCACACTATTCTCATGTCCACTAGTTTCACAGGAGACGCAGTTTAAATAAAAAACATAAAACGTTGAGAATTTGTAGGAAAATATGGCAAATGTATATTCTTCAGGTCCAAAGAGACGTTCCCAGTTTCCAGCGAAAGCCTGTGTGTGTTTAGCGTGAACGCGTGATCATTTTGTTGGTGGGTTTAATTTCTGATGACAAATCTGATAACTCCATTTGCTGCAGCTCCTGGGGATGATCCTCTCCATGTGCCTGTGCAAGAGTGTCGTCCAGGAGGATTACAGCAAAGTACCCAAGTACTGAGCCCAGCACGAAGCCAGCCACACGTTAAACACAGATGGACGGACTCTGCCTTTCTCTCCTCTACGCGCACACACACACACACACACACACACACACACACACACACACACACACACACGCAGAAATTGAGACAGCTGTCTTCACCGTCGGAGGTTCTCGTGTCTTGACAGCTGTGCAAATTTCTCACGCCCTCGCCCGACGTGTCCCACGCTCAAAAACTCACACACAGCTGTCAGTCAAAGCTCGACACACACGTTGGACTCATATTTAAAGCGTTGTCCTTTGATGTTTTTATTATTATTATTATTATTTTATTCTTCAAAAGCTCAAGAATTTTGTCATTGGATTCTATGCAAAAGGTCCATTTAGATTTTAAGCGGTTTTGTCTGCGCTGACCTCAGTGCTAGATTGAGCACTTTAGTGACATTTTTTTTTTTTTGGGGACATTTTCACTCCCGATTTCTAGTCAGGCAGGTGGGAGGGAAACCAGAGAGAGTGTGTGTGAAGGCCCCTCGGTAGGATCGCTGCCACCCTGTGAACCTACACCTGGTATTATTGGTGCTGAGTAAGGCTTGCTCCGCTCAGGGCTGCTGCGGTGGAGCTTTTTGGTTTGGTTGGGTTCACAATCAGCGCTCTGCACCCAGCAACCCTGACATGAGCCTCCGCTGACCCCGCCACCTCCTCCTCCTCCCTATTGTCCTTCATCATCCCCTGAATCTCTGTCTTCCTGTCGGCTGGAAGCAAGCAGCCCCACATGAAGAGTATGTGTGACGTGTTGAGTTCTTATTTTGTATCTGTTCTTTTTTTATATATATATATATTTTCGTGTCATCTGTTCCTTTTGACTGTACATATGCTCACTAAGGGATTAAGGCACTCTGGTGCTCGGTCAGCACTTCATATGGGAAAGTTTTCACCCACATGCTCTTGTTTTAAGAGCCCTACTGTTCTTTGTTTCCTCCCCATTGTTCACGATGTGCAGACCGCAGCTCCCATCGCAGCTCGTCAGCGCTATTTCGGTCCGAATCGGAGACTTTGGAATCCCTCGCGTGAATCTGTCATCACTCATCAAGCCATATTGTTATTTCTTTTAATGTTTTTTGGCGAACAGAAAGCCCTCCGCTCCCCGTCGCGGTGCCCAGCGTAGTTATTTAAGCTCTTTTTGTAATTAAAAGACAGCCACAGTCCGTTTCCCCTGCGCTCGCGTTGTTCAGTGCCTAATACATTAACTGCTCTGGTTTATACAGGTGCATGTCAATTATCTCAAAAAGCTAATTTATTTCAGGGAATCAGTTCCAAAAGGGAAACTCTTATTAATCCATTTCACACATAGTGAAAATTTATGTCAGCTCATTTCGATGGTTGGTTGGAAGTTTAGTTTCTTAGAAAATGTGATTGTTACATAAGATGTGAGGTCTTTCATAGCGGCCGTCGGCTCTTCTAGAGGTTTGTGGGCAGGCGCCAATTCCTGCTGTAAAATGAAATCTGCATCCTCATCAAAGCTTGTCCACCAGAAGAAAGCATGAATTGCTCTAAAGTTTCCCGGTAGACGCTGACCTCGGACCTCAGAAAACACAGTGGAGCAACACCAGCAGACGACATGGCTCCCCAAACCATCTCTGACTGTGGAAACTGGATTCTGTGCGTCTCCACTCTTCCCCCAGACTCTGGGACTTTCATTTATAAATGAACTTAAGAATCGTCTCTCATATGAAAAGAGGACTTTGGACCCCTGATCAACAATCCGGTCCTTTTTCTCCTTAGCCCAGATAAGACGTTTGCCTCCCAGGTCCTGGTTGGTCTTTGTGTGGAAAGCTTGGTTTTGCTTCACAATCCTCTGAAAACTTTGGTAATCCATCTTGCTTGTGCAGTTTCCTAACACAAAAAGTCCTTTTCATTTATATGCTTGAGATACAGCACCCTGCGCACAACCAGCTTCTTTAGTAATTAACTTTGATGGCTTACCTTCATTGTGGAGGATGCCGCTCGCTCCCTGCTGGACGAATGCCAAGTCAGCAGACTTCCTGCTGACTTGGTGATTTTGTAGAGCATAACTAAACATTTCTGTAGTAAAAAATTCTCTCATTGTTCTTATGCAATATTCAGATTTTCTCAGAAACTAAATTTCAGGTTTCTTGTCAGTCATAATTTTCTAATTTAACAAAAAGAAATATAACTTTGTGAGTAATAATTTTATCTATATATGAGTTTGTTTTTTTAAGTTGAGGTGCTGAAACAAATAAAATGTTGTAAATGTTATTCTACATTATTTAGATACAGACTGTAATATTGAGAAGAAGGAAAAACTTTTTTAAAAAGCTAAGTTGTTGCATGTTTATTAAGACATCTTTCTGTCATGCGTCCTAGAAAACCTCTGTTCTCTTGTGCCACCCCCACCCCCATCCATTTCAGTTTAAAAATACAATAATAATCTGTGTTTAATGGTACATGAGCGAGCAGACTGCATGTTTTATGTTTTTCAGTCCTTCCTCCTTTTACATGATGTTCACCTATCACCCGTATGCCAAAAGAGGAAACAGTTTGAATTGAATTGAATTGAATTGCGTTACAGTCAGCTTTCCTTCGGTTAGCCTCGCAAACTTCCACGTTAGTTTAACTTGATGGAAATTGAAGGCTTTTTGTATGAAATATTATGTGTAATGATGTCGTTTGGTAGAGTTAAAAAAATGTGGAGTTGAAAGTCATCAGAAGGTTTTCATCTTGTTTTTTTTTTTTTTTTTTGGATTTTAAGAATAAAACTTGAACTATTGAGAATCTGCTCGCCTCTCTTTTTTTCTTACTTTTAATTTTGTCACCAAATGTAATAATTTCAAATGCTTCTTACGTTAAACGGTCCAGTGCAGCTCAAATCAGCATGTGGTTTTGACGAGGCAGGCTCTGTGCTTAAACAGCCAGAAGATGGCAGTATGCACCTGTCACCAGTCATACCCTGACTATTTTAGGTGTAAGATGAAAGACAATGGAAAAAAAAAAAAAATAATTTATGTAAGATTCGCATTTGTAACGGTGAGCATTATCCCCCATATACCAATGAAATCTGCAATTTTAGTACATCTGAGCTGATCCATTTCTCTTCCTGCTGCCCAAGTGGAGCTGTCTGTTAATTGAGACGAACTACCCCTGTGGCGAAGAGCTCCTCGTATAATAAGATTGTTCCTCCGCAGTGCAGGAAAAGCTCTTCTCCAAAGATCCTGAGTGCATGGCTGTTTTTTTATGGGAAACAGGGGATTGCAACGGTGTCACGCCAGAAGCAAATTCCTCGGCGCAGACTGCTGCTCTTAAACTAAACAACACGCTCGCATCACGTACTCCCACTGGGCCCAGAACTCAAATCCACTGGGCTGTTGTGAGAATGTGTTACGTTATTTCCCTGTTAATTGCCTCTCCCTGCAAATTTAATTAGTCTGTTATGACCGGGTTTTTTTGTTTTACCGGGTCTTTTTTACATTGGGCACTTTCTTAATGCACATTTTCATACATGTCATGCAAAATAAACAATTATGCTGTTTAGGAGTTTTAGTAGCAGGAAGTAGCTGTTGCAACAGCGAGCTCAGAGATGTCAACTTTTGATTAAGATCACATGTCTGATATTGAGCAGCTGCAGCTGAGAATAAGGCCGAATACAGACAGGGATTCGGCATTTTTAAAGGTCATGAGATTTTTTCAGACCACTTAAACTAGTTAGCATGATGGGAAAACAAGGAAGGAGGTGAAATTGGCTTTTTGTTTTGATTTGCAAAAGGTCTTCTTCTGATGACTATTTACCATAATAGGAAACAGGAGAAATAGTATGTTTGCTAAAACCTTTTATTTTATTTTTTCAAATCGAGGTATTTTCCAATATAGCAAGTAGCAATGATGTCCTGATCATGTCCCAAGTATTAGGTTTGGGCTCTAATCAACTACCGATACCTGTCGGTGAACTTGTGTCTGATTTTATGTCAGCTGGAGACTGTTGACTTGACGCACCAGTTTATAAAAGCCAGACCCAGTTTTTTGGTGATCACTGCCTGTGAAATTGTATTGTGTGACCCAACAGGTCTGGGGTTTACCCCAGTCTAAGTGGTTTTCACCAGTTAAAATGACTCACAGTAGAGAGACTGTACTAGCTGCTGCAGCAGACGAATGCTCGAGTCGTGCAGAGAGCAATTGAAACTTGGCTCATTATGTCTTTTTGACGTTCAAAGCAAAACCAAAAGCCTACGGGACAGGAGAACAACTTTTTCCTGTTGGTTTTGTCCATCCGCGATTACCTGGAAACTCCCTGAAATATGATGCGAGCCAAATTATCAGGGAGTAATTTCAAAACAGAGCACACTACACACTACTTCAGCAGTCCCAGTTGAGTCAGCCGGTTATATCTTTTGAAACAATATCATGTCCTGCAGAAACTCACCTTGAGCCGACATATCTGGCGCTGTCAAGAAAAGAAAGGGACAGTGCAGCGTCTGAAATATTGAGAGGGAGACAATTACGATACTGTTCTGGACCAATACTAATGAAATGTGTTACATTACTGCCCGTTCATGTTGCTGAGTTTTAAAGCATATACC
Source organism: Fundulus heteroclitus (assembly GCF_011125445.2). Taxonomy (NCBI): domain Eukaryota; kingdom Metazoa; phylum Chordata; class Actinopteri; order Cyprinodontiformes; family Fundulidae; genus Fundulus; species Fundulus heteroclitus. The sequence continues at coordinate 13,067,658 of NC_046362.1, forward strand.
TGGCACTGATTATATCAAGATATTACAGGACTGTCTCAGAAAATTAGAATATTGTGATAAAGTTCTTTATTTTCTGTAATGCAATTAAAAAACATGAACTGTCATACATTCTGGATTCATTACAAATCAACTGAAATTTCGCAAGCCTTTTATTGTTTTAATATCGCTGATTATGGCTTACAGCTTAAGAAACACAAATATCCTATCTCAAAATATTAGAATATCGTGAAAAAGTATACTAGTAGGCTATTCAACTAATCACTTGAACCGTCTAATTAACTCGAAACACTGCAGGGTTTCCTGAGCCTTGAAAAACACTCAGCTTGGTTCAGTAAACTAAATCACAAGTATGGTAGTGGTTAAGAGACGACATAAGATTCTCACAGTAACTGGTGTACTGACCATGGCATTACTGTCCTTGATTGGCCTGCCAATTCCCCTGACCTGAACCCCATAGAGAATTTGTGGGGTATTGTGAAGAAGAAGCTGAAAGACACCAGACCCAACAAAGCAAATGAGCTAAAGGCCGCTATTGAAGCATCCTGGGCATCCATAACACCTCAGCAATGCCACAGGCTGACTGCCTCCATGCCACGCCGCATTGATGCAGTAATCTGTGCAAAAGGATTCCCAACCAAGTACTGAGTGCATTAATGGACATTTTCAAATGTTTGATTTTGTTTTGCTGTTATAATTTTTTTTTTTTACTTGGTCTGAGGAAATATTCTAATATTTTGAGATAGGATTTTTGAGTTTTCTTCAGCTGTATGCCATAATCAGCGATATTAAAACAATAAAAGGCTTGCGATATTTCAGTTGATTTGTAATGAATCCAGAATGTATGACATTTCATGTTTTTTAATGGCATTACAGAAAATAAAGAACTTTATCACAATATTCTAATTTTCTGAGACAGTCCTGTATACATGAATTCTCAGTGGTGGTTCTTGCTCAAGTCTGGCACAGAAGCCCGTCCTTTTGTGGCATATGCACGTTTTCTTATTGTTTTGACCAATAGATCAAACCTTTCACAAATCAAAACAGCTTAAAAAAATATGTAAATAATGTAAATGTAATGGAAGTGCATATAAACTGAGCTGAACAGAAGAAGAATTCAGCTCAGTTTTCTTGTCTCAGTCTAAGGTGGTCCTAAAGCCAAAAAGCGTCGAAAATGATGTAGTTTGGTTTGTTTTAATGCACTGTAAGAAATGGGGGTGGGAGCATTTCACCCATATCAAAAACAGCCAGCGGGGAGTTGTTATTAACAACTGGCCGTTCCTCAATGACTCGGATCAACCATGTTTGCTGTTAATTAGCTGCTGCTTTCACACTCTTCATGAATTTTATTCTCTTTGATGTTTCTGATTAATCGCTTATTTGTTTTGAAGTTAGCTTGATCAAATAAAGGAATATAAAAACCTTTCTGGATCCTAATATCTGAAAAACATTATTCATTTCTTTTTTCATTAATTGTTTTTGTAATGGAATAGCAGCTACTTTTTTTACTTTATTTTTGCACTGAGAGATTAACATTTGTAAGACCAAATCAAAAGGAACAAGAAACTGCATCAGTCCAAAGAACAAGTGCAAGACTAACAGATTCAACCGTTCACTTCGTGATTTTCTATTTTATTTTTTTTAACTGTGATGTTTTTGTTCGTACTGTCACAGGATATTATTCCGCTGCTGGATTCGCCTGACAGCTGACAGACACGCACAAATTCAAATAAATTGTTGAGGTCAGACAATATGAGGAAGGATGCTTCTCGGACACATCTGTCAGTCGGCGAGTTCAAGGCAGGGGAAGTGAGATGGATGATGGTCCCACCGGGGCCAAGTGAAGTAAAAAAGATGAGTGATGAACATGTTGAGTTAATGTTTACTAGACACCAAATAACCCAGATTGGTTTAAAGAATGGAAAGGGGAAAAAGGGATTTTAGAGATATTTGCCCTGTGAACATTTGAGGTTATATTTGTACAACAGATTTTTATTTTCTCTATTTTTTGCCTTGCAAAAGTATACGTGTAATTTTGAACATTTTCACATATTGTTACATTTCAACCACAAAACCACAAGCCTTGGTGAATTTAATGGGATTTAGTGTGACAAAAAAACAACAACTTAGTATTGCATAGTTGTCAAGTACAAAATAGAGTCAAATACCTGAATAATTAGATGTGCATTTTTATTTCCCTTTTTTGAAATAAAAATAAAAACCTAAACAACCCGTTGCCGTTAAATGTCTCTCAATATGTGAGCAGAGTCCTGGTGTGCACAGTTTAATCTCAGTATAAATCCACCTGTTCTCTGTGAAGTTCTCAGAGTTGTGTTAGATAACATTAATATAGAAACCACATCATGAAGACCAAGGAACAGAGCAGACAGGTGACATAGAAAGCTGTGGGAGAGTTTTAAACTAGATTCTCCAGGATCGTTCAAAGATAGAAAGTAAATGGCTGAGCTGCATGCATACTGAGATGTGACAGCCCACCTAAACTGACACGCCCGGGCCTAGTCAAAGTCCAACCCTAAATCCAGCTGTTGAGTAACAATGAAAATTGCTCTTCACAGATGTTCCCCATCAAATCTGACTGACCTTGAGGTATTTTGCAAAGTAGAATGAGCAAAAAATTTTTGTTTAGTTTATTGGATGTGCAAAGGTTGCAGAGAAATACGCCAAAAGACATGCAACTGTAATTGCGACAAACGTATCTAAACAGTATTGCCTCACTTTTTTTGTAACTTTTTATTTTTTTTTTACTTTTTATGTTTTTATTTCCAAAAGGCGAAAAATAAAAAGCTTACAATATTTTTCTTCCACTTCACAATCGGCCACTACTTTGTTCTTATCACAGAAACGTTATAGAAACCGCATCTGGTTGGTAACCAAATAGAGAGGGGGCGTGAATACTTTTTATTTGACACTGTAAATAACATGATTATTTATCAGCTTTTAGCTTCTATGGTATTCTGCCCTTTACCCCCACATGAAAATGTATTCTCTGCATCTGTAGTGGCCATCCGATGACAGCAGAGGTCTTACTGCAGCTGCAGCGGTCCCCTACCCAGCATCCTGCTCTCTGCTCCATAGGAGTGTTTGGTCCCACCTGCAAACTGACCTCCCTCTGCTCGGTCCCTTCCTCCTGTGTCTGTCTTTCCTGTTTACAACGCTCCCTGTCCCTCACACACGAGCAACGAGAGTGCACTCAGTCTGTTACACGTATCGGTCTGACAGATATGTATAATAACATAACCGTCTGGCTCTATCCAGAGTCTGGTGCAGATTACTCCCAAAGCCCGAGGAGCTCTAATCAGAAATGAGCGGTATGAGTCACAGTGCCCCTGTCTGCGATGGAAAGAGGATCCGTCCAGTTCCATTAGCAGTTTAAATTGTTTGGGAGATAGGCGGAGAGGCAGCAAGTGGCTTCAGGTCAGTGGGTGTCCTCTGCCTCATTTCCTGCCCAGTGGCTTGGAGGATCCGGGTGAATTATGGACATATCCTCCTGCCTTTCTTTCCCCCGTCCTCAGCTCTTTATACCTCTGTGCTTCCCCCTGTGGGTAAATCCCGCTCGATAAGGGCAAGCTCTCCTTTCCACGTGGCCTCTTTGGCTTTAGCAGAAGAAAGGCTGCTGAAATCACTCTGGCACTCCTCCACTGCCTAGCCAAACACCGGGGAGCATCAGCAGAGTCTGTGAAAACACATGGTTTCCACTAAAGTCCAGGGAGACGGAGGTGGGAGCGAGGAAAGGAGGGGGTGGTGATGAGAAACGCCACAAAGTGACAAGTGATGGCCAGAAAAACAGAGCTTGATAGTGCGGCCATCTGCCTTGTGCAGACTCATGGAGCTTTGAGAGAAAAATGTCTACATTTAATTTGATATTTTAGCCCAATAGGAGGCGGAGATATGGACCCTCACCCCCCACCGTACAAACAACCCTGCACGGATAAGAGAGTTAGACAATGGATGGAAAAAAAAAACTGGTGTGAAAAAGTATCGCCCCCTCTTCTTGTATCATACATTCTATGATTTAACCACACGTTTATTTTTTTTTTTGGAAAGCTGAGGTCGAATTTCACAAACCATACCCAGACCTGATTGTCGCCATACCATTAGAATAAGGGAATCCCTTAAGTAGAACATGATTGACAACAAGGAGGCTAAAATAGAGGGTTATGAAGCCACTGCTAAGGCTTCTGGACTCCAGCCAACCACAGCCAATGCCATTTGGAACAAGAAAACATGGAGAGTGGTAAACCTTTCCAGGTGAGGTAGGCCTACCAAATTAACTCCAAGAGCGCATGGACAGCTCTTGGTCATAAGAAGACGGAGCAACAGGTGAAGCTCTGCGGACCTCATTTGCCTCAGATAAGGTCAGACTTCATGACCCAACCGTAAGAAAAAGACCGAATAAATGTGGCATCCAAGGTGAAAACCATGACTGACAACAAAGAAAACAATGGACTGTCTCACGTTAACCTAAAAAACAAACCAAAAAACAGCTGAGCTCATTGGAAGGCATGAGTCCCGTTAAATACGACACAAAACAAAGCCTTTCAGAAAAAGAAGTCCATATCTACAGCCCAACGTGGTGGTGGTGTCTGGGCCTTCAGACACCACCACCACGTTGCTTCAGGACCCAGGTGACTGGCTACAGCTGATGGAACGGTGAACTCTGCTCTCTAGGAGAACCTCCTGCAGGAGAACATTAGTTCAACATTAGTTTGTGACCTCCGGCCCCAGCGCATTTGACTTATGCTGCCAGAAAATTATCATACTCCAGCATGTTCACCTTTTGAATGACAGAAAAACCAAACTAAAATAAAATAAAAGGTTTGCTTGTGTTTTAATTTAGCCTCACAATGTTGTCAAATTAAACATTTCTGGAAATAATTCTTTCTTTTCACATAGGGCAGGGTTGATTTGGAGACCTTTTTCCCTTTGACACCTTAAATCTGCTTTTTTTTGTAAAAAAAAAAACATGTTTGTGATTTTAATGGTTAAATATGTGCTTTTTGTTTCATAAATTATGCATGAAATCAACAATAAAGTGTATTCAGCAGTTTCTTTCTGAGCCCTGAGCAATCTATCTGTCTGCACACTGATTTTTATCTATTTATTTATTTATTATATGTATTTGCACTCTGTGCTCATTGTATAAATGAGGGCATGTGAAGTCAGAGGGGTTCTGTTTTAATGGGTTAGAGCAGGGAAGACGACCCAGAATGGCTAAACAAAGTTCACAATGAGCAAAGCCTGGTGCTGACTATAAAATAAATGCTATGTTTATCAATATTTACATTTATTACCAAATGTTTGCAGTATTTTTGCAAAAAATGATAAGGTAACCCATTTATGATAAAAATGGTTCCTGTGCACATACCTAAAAGTTTAAAACAGTAGCATGCTGAGGATGTTAGTAGCCTAAACAGACAGCAGCGTGTGAATTTAAACCTCATTGCAGAGAAATTTATTGAAAGGCAGAATCAGCAAACTCCATCCGTTCATTGTCTCGCTTATCCGAGATCGGGTCACGGGGGCAACGCGTCCAGAAGAGAAACCCAGGACAACCTCTCCCCAGCGACATCCTCCATACCATCTTTATTTATAAAGCGCTTAAAAACAGGCCAACAGATGGAACATAGTGCTGTATATGGTGCTCCAGCTCATTCTAGGGGATCCCAGGGCCTTCCCAGGCCAGATGGGATCTATTGTCCCTCCAGCGAGTTTCTGGGGCTTCCCTGGGCTCTCTATAATGTGTATTCCCAAAAGTGGAGAGGAACTAAAACTAATCACAAAAGGTCAATGTTGGGAACAGTATTTTATTATTTTCATCTGATATTATTAGAGCCCTCAAAAGCCAAGTTGGTTTCAATTCATCACCATGTGTGCCTGGTTCTGCAAAGGGACGCTGATTCAAGACCCCTCAAGTTAACAAAACTTGAGTAATTTATTAATTTGTTTAAGATATAAAAACTAAAATAAAATGTAACCAGCTCATTTCATTGCTCGCAATTTACTTTGTGTTATCTCAATCACCCTTGGTAAAAGCTTTTTTGTTTTTCTTTTATCCATGAACTGCTCAGACATTAAATGACAGCTGGGCCTGTGAAGTATAAAGCAGAGTAAGGTTTTAAGACAACATCCCAAGCTTTTGAACATCTGATGGAGCGCTGTTTAATCCACCACTAAATGGAATGAGTATGGCAAAGCTGCAAACCTACCAAATCCATGGCCACCCACCCTAAACTAAGGCCGTTAACCAATAAATCAGCCTTTGGTAACTTTGGAGAAGACGCAGAGATCCAAAGCTTTGTTGACAAAATCTGTTGACAAGAGAGTTGTTTGTCATCCACTCCACAAACCTGGGCTTTACGAAAGAAAGCCACACAAAGTCCAGTTTTTAGACTGCCAGAACTCATGCAGGAGACAAAACAGACATGTAGAAGAAGGTTATCTGGTCTGATGACACCAAAAATGCGTTGTAGAACTCTAACATTACCCTAAACACGCTTCCCCCATAGGAAACATGGCAGTAATCATATCATGGTGTTTGTAAGCTTTTCTTCAGCATATACACTGAAGCTGATCAGAGCTGGTGGGAAGATCAGTGGAGCAAAATTCTGGAGAATCCTGAAGAAGACTTGAGACTTGAGTGGAGGTTCAACTTCCAAACTTACAGCTAGATTTACAAATGAACAGTTTAGCTCAAAACTTCTTTGTGTGATAAAATGGCCCAGTCAAAGTCCAGATCTAAGGCAAATTGAAAATTGTTATTTACAAAGAACCTCTATCCAATCTGAATGATGTTTGAGCTTTTGCAAAGAAGAATGGACAACAATTTATCTCTATATGCGCAAAGCTGGTGGAGATGTTCCCTCCCACTGGAATTGCAGCGATCAACACGGCAAAATTGATTGATATTTTTCCAAGGCTTTAGAATATACCGTAACAGTATTAACACAATTTTTTCAAGGCATTAGTTTACAAATTGATTTAAGATTTCAGTGGCTGGTTGCTCTCTTGTTGCTAGGTCAAAACTCAATACAAGGACAGCGGGGGGTTGCAACAACAAATCACTGACCTCAGGCCTCATAGAATGCTTATCCGCCCATGAAATCAAATTAGCTTCAACCACATGAAACATTTGTCTTGATGGCTTGCCTAATTAACCTTTTTTTTCATCTTTTGAAGCTGATCAAATTTGGCAGCCTAATGTTTTACATTAAATCCCAATGTAAACCCATAAAATAAGATTCTAATTTGTATGTTGATTGGTGTTTGCGGTGAAGAAATTCAGAACTGTAGCATTTTTTTTTTTTTCGGCAAATTGGACTCTGCGTCTGCCGTTTGTTATCGTGTCCGGCGTTTCCAACGTTTATTATGACGTGGGAGTGGTTTGATGAGGTTTTGTTGTCTCCCTGGCAACGAAAGTAAAAGCAAATTGCGCATAACCTCTCTCATTAGAGCAGCCCAGACTTCAAACCTTAGAGGGACAAACAAGCCAGAAAAACAAAAATCTCTACAGTGAAAAGCTGTTATTTGGCTGAGGACAATGAATCGTGTTATTGTTATTCATAATAAGATCTGCAGCTGGAGAAAGAAAGCAAAAAAAAGGTTTTCAAGGCCTCTTGGTAAAAGACCTGAATACACCCGGCACTGTATTATGTGGCGAGGTTTCACACCGCCGTACAGTTAACTTGGTTTGATAATCACACCTGAGATCTGTGCTTGAAGTGCTAATTATCCCTCATTGTGTCCGTAAATACCTCATAATCACTCCGCAATCTCCTGCACCAAATTAAAGCCGTAATGCTGTTCCCTCAGCGTACTCCACAAGCTGTGAGGAGCCACTACGTCCCTCGTATGTGGGCCGGGTGCTGTGTGTTTGGGCGGGCCGTCTCCACCTCTGTGTTTGTGGCTCTGTGCGCTTGAGTGAGGGCTCCTGTCTGGTCTGATTGATGGAGGTGCCGGCGGAGGCTGTGCTCCCCTGATTGCAGCTACAGGCAGCACTAGGCTTCTCATTAACCTATGATAATGCACCTGTCTCCCCGATACGAAAGCCTCACAGCGCTTTTGTTGCAGACGGCCGTTTCTCGTTCTGTTGCCTGACTTTGCTCCCTGCTTCCACCCACCTCCGCTTTTTCCTCTTCTCTCTCTCTCTCTCTCTCAATTGGCTCTGAACTCACATGCTTTATCAGACCCAGAATAAGCTCCGACTCTGCTGACTCTGCTGTGGAGCTGACCACAGCAGATGGAGGTCAGTGTTGTATTCCCCCTCGTCTAGTCGCTGCTGCAGCAGCTACACCGTTTAATAGGATCTTTCTCCGGCTAACCTACTGGGACCGGGGTTGATACGGGATCAAATGTTCCAGCTTTCGCGGCCGTGTTTGTGTGTGGAATACAAATGCGGCGGCAAGTGCGCACAGCCGTCTGCGCATTTAGGCCCCATAAGCTTTTTGAGAGGTCTCGTTTGTTGGCTGGTGAATTCATGATCCCTCCCGCTGGTCGGTGGCGTAGGTTGTAACCTAAAATGGGAAGCTTTCCTCCGACTAAAACACCAAGAATAAATGCATAAACCATTAAGCCCAGATGTCCAGCCTAACCACAACATGTATGATTTTCTGAATTATGTTTCACCACTAATATACGGCAACTTTAGCATGATCCAAGCACCTCAAATATGTGTAAAAATTATTCAGTTAAGAGCAGTCAGTCAACTGGATACCACTAAGCCAGTGTGGCAGGATCAAACATCGATCATCAACAGCACAAATTATGTGCCTTTGTCACTTTGAAGGTTAGAATTTGCTATGGCATATCATAAAAATGTAAATATTATGTAAATGTTATTTTGGTATGCGTTAAATCCAGTCATGTAAAATCCAAATGGGAAAGTTGTACCGCAGCTTAAAAATCTACCCTTTAGCAGGAGACTTGGTTTCTGCACAAAGTTACTGTACATTACTCATCACTGCTGTCTTTATCAGTTCAGCCTATCAGCAGATCACGAGCCTGCTGGCATTATTTCCAAACTAACAGACCTGGAAAAGCTCAGGGAGCATCTAAAATGCTACTTACACACCTGATACTGTCACAGAATCCAAACGCTTAGCTGCACCCTTAGAGCGGACTGTCGAGTCACACCCTCTGCAAACTTCGTTTTTTTGCACAGTGGTGTGGATGTTAAAGGGAAAAGTTGTGAGTTATAATTATATATCCTCTGTAAAGAGTGCAGGTGCTCAAGTTCTGAAATCAATATACCAACCAGCAATGGGGAATAGAGTTCATTTTGAAGACCAGAGCTGAAAGAGTGGTGTTAAAATATGAGCTGAAGCAACCCAATGCTTTTCTGGCTCTCGTCTAAATTGCTTTCATATTTATAAATTTAAATCATTAATTGTGTTTTTTTATAGCTTTTACTTAAACAGAGTAAAAACAAAATTTTTTGATACTGTACTACATAAACTTACCCAACAGCAACTTTCAGTGTGAGAAGGGCAGTGTGAGAAGGGCCGGAAGTACACAAGTTTACTTTCAGAGTGAGGCCATTTGGAAACAAAACAAAGTTGTGAACACAGCCTGATCCAAAATGGCCTCCAATTTCTCTTCTTTTGATTGACACCTATTTTGGCCAATTGCTTTGAACTGTGGTCTCTCCAGAGCCAATCATATCCTACATATGGCATCTATTCTGATGTTACAGCCAATGAAATTACTGACATGGCATTATCATATTTATGGAGCCAAACTTAAAACGAATTTCAAATGACAAGAGCTTAAGTAGTCTTTTTTCCTCACCCTTCCTGGGTAATTGTGAATATAGCATTACCAGACAACTTTCAGAGTGTTTTACCAAACAAATCATGGCAAACGTTTTGTTACAGGTAGCTAATCACCAGATGAGACAGTTAGAGAAGGGAAAGCAGTTTTTGAGAGGAGGACTGGACCAAACTGGGCTCACATTGTTTGCCAAACTCGGTGGAGGAAGACTTATGGTGCGTTCACAACAAACGTGCTGTCGGTGAACGTAGCGCCCAATTTCCCTCTGTACAGGTGCAACACAGGAGTGATGTGATGCAAAGCAATGCAACAGATGCGTTTCTAGCGATTTTGGCAATTACAGCGAAGCTACAGTGACGCAACACCTGCGATGAATGCAAAGCGACAGTTGCTGGAGTTGGAAAATCTGAACTTTTGTGTCCTGTGACATCGGACAACCAATCAGGAACTGGACGTGGCTGTAATGTGCGGCAGACACGAAACTGTTCATTCAACGTGGACGACAAGCTGATAGTGGCGGTCTGCTGTGAGCTTGAGTTGTATGACTCAACCAATTATTACTACCGAGACAAGTACAGAAAGGGCAAAGCCTGGAGAAAAGTAAGTGAGGAGACTGGAGTGGCAGCTAAGTCAAAGCGTCACTACATAGCATCATTGTTCTGCTGTATTTCTGGGTTGTTGCCCGCTGTGGGAATTGCTGACGATATGTCAGGTGAGCAAAAGCAAGCAAATGTGGCGACTTTGCTGCAGAAAACATGTTTGGTTTGAAATCACCTTTAGAAGGATAGTATTTTATCATTTTCTAATAAGTAGAAACTTTTATGTACCGTTGCGGTTTGTTTATATGTTGATTTGCTGGAAATCACTATTTTAAAGGGGTATAGTCACATACTATGACTTTACGAATTCCTATGCCACTAGCTCACTCTGCTTCAATGCAAAGGTTTTCCAATTAACTTGGCTTATATTTTATTTCTGAGGTTCACACTTTGTTTTTGCTCTATTTGTTCGTAAATAAAGAGCTTTTGTGCATATTTACCATGACAAGACCACGGAAGTGCGATATTGCGCATCTGCACAGTGAGTAAACAAGAGGAAGGAATGGAGCCCAGTGAGTAAGCGACACCCAGCAGAGGTGCTAAAAGAAAGAGGTTAAGTAACCCTAACCCTGTAGATTTGGTTGTTGTTTAAGCACACTGAGCAGTCACTTTACTGTTAGGTATTGCAGAATGGTCTCCTAATCCTTATAGTAGCTGTGTCAATTGTCGCCATCTTGCTTTCTGATAGTTTGGTACTGCTAGAAGATGACGCACAGCAATGTCTGCTGATCGCACCCGATGCAAAATTCTTTTTAGTAAACACTATCTGGACAAAAGCTCGCCGTATATTTTTTATTTGAAGATTAATATGTTTTTTTGTGTGTTTTTTAATGGTCATAGTTATGTGACTAGGCCTCTTTAAAATAAGACAAAAATACATTTTTGAGCACACGGTAGATAGTTTTTGCCTGTGCATGTGCACGGGGTACGGAGAGGTGTTTGCTTACCTGTGCAAAGACTATTTTTTGCCACTTTTTGAACTTTCAGTTTGCTGTATGAGTGTATGTAAAAGGATTAACAAATTACAATGTTTTGTCAATCATGTATGGAAGTGTTTTCTATACTGGCCATTTGGAGGCTCCAAATGGCCACGTCGGAAAAAGCAAATATATACCCCCAGAAAAGCTCTTCAGAATAGTCAGTTTTGGTTCTAATGTTATTGAATTTGTAGTTGCTGTAGGTTTGACTTGAATCTGACGACACATTTGATGTCTTAGCTCATATAGTTAACTTTCAATGTACAGCTACATATAGACAAACAAAACTAAAACTAAGACGAGAGGGGAAAAAAGTGACATTTTTGTGTAATCCATCGTCAATAACTACAAAATACTCAAAGTAACATTATGCTTAATTGTTCAGGTTAAATATTCTGTGTTACCTTAACAATGAGACCAAGCTTCTGCGTCTTTCATTCGGGTGTGCATTTTACAGCTGTTTTTAGGTGTTCGGTGTGTGAATGTTAAGGGGTTTTTAAATTTCAGCTTTCGTACTGCTGACTCACACAGATCTGGGAGTCTAAGTTGTCCAATAACTTCACCGAATAACTCGTCTTCTCCTCATGCAGCAGGAGAGCTCCAGCGCATTCGCCAGATGTCTTTTTTTATTCCACACTGCTCGTTCCAGTTGCTTTCCCTGCTCTCTGGAGGGTCTGCAGTTGATTTATTTAGCCTTTCAGAACATGTAGCACAAAGGAATACAGCCCAAGCTTTCGCAGGAATTGGAACAGGGTTGCTGAGGAGTGTAAAGTGAGAACATTTTGCAAGTAGATTGTAAATCACTATGGATCTGAAGACGTGAGTCAGAAACAGTTGCATTTAAAGGGGTTGGTTCAGAAATCAGAAGAGCCTTAGAGGGTTGAAATAAATTTTGGGTTTAAAATTTGGCTTAAAAAAAGAACGTACAGACTGCTGCATTTAGCCCCATTTTTACTTCTTCTAAAGGGTATATGTTTACACTTTATGTCTGTGTGCTTTGAGCACTTGTAACCAAAGTCAAATTCCTTAATTGTGAACATAGTCATGGCCAAAAAAGCTGATTCTGATAAAATGAAGCAATTCGTTTTGGTTGCTTTCACTGCTTTGGAAACCATATTTCCCAAAATTGGCAGAACTTGATCCAGAATGAAGAATGAACACGTGCAGCCCTGGGAATGTGTCTGGCACGTCAGTTTGTCTCCAACCTCTGAATCTCCTGTTTTATCTTATGCCACGCACATTCACAGTTAAGGTCTAGCTGGCCCCAGTTTGTGTCCCTTGGACGCCAGGCATTCTCATTAAAGAAAACCACAGGGCAGCGAAAATTAAAAAAAAAAAAAAGCTCCCTTTTGGGGCCAGACCTTCCTGTTTTATGAGCAAACAGAATCCTGATGGGCTCCAGTGACATGCCTCTTCACAGACACCTTCGGGTGAGTTGGAAAAACTTCTGTCACGTTCCAGTCGCAGATTTCAAATCACAATGAATTGGTGAACTGGAAGAAAAATAATACTTGTTTCTCACTTTTACATATAATAGATGAAAATAGGATACATGGTGATTCCTTTGATCTGATACCCTCAGTCAGAAAACAACCCAATGCCTCTAGTTGCTTTAAATCACCTAATCAGTAAATAGTAAATTAATCTCTGTATGAATCCAGTTGTTCTGTAGAGGACCCGGAGGGTTAGAGAGCAAACAGCATTGTGAGGACAAACAAACACAGCAGACAGGTCAGGGGGGGAAATTATAGAGACGTTTAAAGCAGGTTAAAAACGGCACGTTTTGAATATCCCAGGGAACAATGTGAAATTCATCATCCCAAAATGGAAATAGGCAAATGTGCAGAAACATCAAGCATGGCTGTTCATCTACACTGACAGACCATGGCAAAAAAAAGACCTTACATAATTAAAAAACAGCCAAGAGAATGGTGGCATCTCTGGAAGAGCAGCAGAGACCCACACCTAAAAAAGGGGGGATTTATCTACCGGTTAGCTATTAGGTATACACTCCACAATTCAAGGGAAGAGGGGCAAGAAGAAAGCCATTGTTGGAAAAAAAGGCGAAGTAGGATCGTCATTTGCAGTTTGCCACAAGGCATTAGGGACACAAAAAGTATGTGGAAGGTGTTTTGGTCAAATGAGATTAAAATAGAACATTTTGTACTATGTGCAAAATGTGAGTTGTAGTGGCAGCATCTTGCTGTGGTTTTCTTCAGCAGGGACAGTGGAGCTAGTCTGTGTTGATTGGAGAGCGAAAGGAATTAAATATAGGACAATAACAGAAGAAAACATGTTAGAAGGTGCAAAAGACTTGACCCTGAGGCTCTGGGTCACCTTTCATGCAAGACTAACATCCTGTCCTGTCAGAGCTACAATGGAATGGTTTAGATCAAGGCATATTCATGTGTCAGAAGGGCTCAACATGGCAATACGTGTCAATTGATCTTCAGACTCTCTCAGTCTGACTAAGACTGGAAGGAGAGGTTTTGTAAGTAAGAAAAGGTGGCCTAGTGTTTAGAGAGAGCTGACGTTGGTGTCTTGGATACGCCCCAAAGGTTGGGGTCCCTGAGCAAGACCCCAGAGCAGGGGGTTCCCAAACTTTTTAGCCTGTGACTCCCAATATAACTGTGCCAAAGACTGGTGACCCCCTTTTAGCAGCTGGAATTTTGGGAGTTTTGGGGGGAGGGGGGTTACGAGAATAAAGTTGTAAAATTGCAAAGAATAAAGTAGTATTTTTATAACAACTTTTACAAAAAAGCACAGCCTTTCCCCTGCGTTAAATTAAAGAATATTGTAAAGTTAAACTTTGATATCAGTTTCGCAAATAAAGAAGTACTAACTCTTTTTACCACATCAGCATCAAATCCTCTCCCGACCCCCAGGGGGGTCCCGACCCCCAGTTTGGCAACCATTGCCCTAGAGCACAGATTGCTCCCTGTGTGCCACTCAGTGTTAGCAGCACACTGCTCCCTAAGGGATGGGTTAAAAGCAAAGGCAAAATTTACCCTCTGTGGGACTATAAAGCGAAACATTTCTTCTTTTTAGTAAAAAGCAAAAATGTCAGTCTGCAGATGTGCAAAGCTGCTAGAAACACACCTTAAAAGGCTTGAAGCTTCAGCGAAAGGCGATTCCACAAAGCTGAGGCCGAGGAAACTAAATCCAAATCCCCTTCTTTCCGATATTTGTAAACTTTAAAAACTGTCCATCGTTTTTCTTCTGCCTCACAATTATGCAACATTACAAAACATAAAAAAAAAAAGTCCTTGCAGTATTAGTACATTTGCAAGGTGAAGTATACTTGCAAATATTTTTGGACATCCCTCCTCTTTTCTCTTTTCGTTTTACTCAGTTTACAGATGTCTAAATGGCACCAAGAACAAATTCACACAATTTTACTATGTGAATTATTATATATATTTTTTTGCCTGTGTTTTTTTTTTTATCAAAAAGCTGTCATGTGGAAAAAATTTTCAGCTTGAGCGCTCATTTCTCTCCCCGCGCTCGCTGAGTGGAAATGGTGGGAAAACGAGCCCGTCATGAGGTGACAAGGCACAGTAGATATCTTTAACATGGTAGCTTGCTGTGTTTCCACATAAAAGGAAAGAGCCCAGCGGACGTAATGTGGGAGGAGGCAGAGCGATGCAGCCCGGCTCTCTCAAAGAGTTTTCTTCAACCCCTTTTTCGATATAAAGAGGGGGAAAAAAAAAAAAGCAATGGTAGATTTACCTTGGGAGTATCATAATGCAAGGAGGGAGGTGGGAAGCAGGGTGGATGGCCTTCAGAGGAACATTCGCAGCTGCTGATTAGAGAAGCCATGTTAATGAGATTCATTGACAGTCTAATACGGAGAACAGCATGCCCCCCTGCTGTGGCTGTCTCTGTCGTCCTCGACTCGGGCCCCCCTCCCCCCAC